>NC_069500.1:371016686-371224186 GCF_027579735.1 Bombina bombina
TTCCGAAGGCTTCCTGGAGAGAAGCAAATAATAAAGGAACAAGAATGTTAGCAGAACCAAGTGACCGTCCAACAATCAGAACCATAGGATCCTATGTCAGAGACCCAAAAGAGGTCACTGCATTCCAACTGAGCCATAAACCTCTGAAGAGGCTCGTGTCCCGCAGACTCCTAGAACCAGCGAAAAAAACACTCCTCCACCTACCAGGAAAAAAACTGTCTATTCTGATGAAAAACTGACAGAAACCTCAGGGTAAGATACCCCAAAAGGAAGGAAGAACCTCTTCCCATATGGATAAGTATAAAAACCCAAAATATCCGTATTAGAAGGGAGATCACAAAAAAGAAGAATGAATTGCAAATTGAAATACAGACCCACGACACATAGAAAAAACAATCTACAAACGAAATAGGTAATTGAATAAGAATTCAAAGCCCACCTCCTGTACAGGTATAAAGGAGCACGATGCAACCCCAGAAGGATATACTAACTCCAAAAAGGAGCAAGGAATAGGCTTGCCGGTCCTGACACAGGCAGGACCCTAGTGAATACAACTGAACACCTGGAAGCATAAGTCTCTGGAACACAAACAAAAACAAAGATTGCCTGCGAAATCCCGTGAGCATGGAACTACAGCTGGTATCCAACTGCAACCTTCTATTCTATCTATGCTGGTTACCCCTTCAAACAAGAACTATCTAGGCAAGCTCTGATCCAGCTCATTCGAGAGGGAAAGAAGCATACTCCAGTATCCAGAAGAGATCAGGACCAGCAAACTCCTCCCAACAAATGGAGAGAAAGAGGGAACACTCCACACTTAGGAGATGAGTAACCAGTTACAAGCTGAAGGAAAATGCCTTCAGAAAAAAGCCTTCTCTCGCAGATCCCCTCGGAGGGAAAAAATCCCAAAAACACAAAGGACCCTGACCTGGAGGATCCCTGCAACAAGGAAACTCTCATGGCATCGATACCTCTATACTGTGAGAACAAGCTCACAGCAACAAATAGAGTAACAGTCTCACTGACGAGCACTCCAGATAGGATCGAGACATCCTCACCAGAGCATGACCGAAAGAAGAAGGTTAGAATAGACCTCCTCAGAGTCTCAAGAAAACTGCCACAGTAGGATTCAAACTCCAAGCCTACAGCTCGCTAGGCCGAGAACTAATCTCTTATGCCACATAGTCCTGAGGACCTCAGTTGAGAAACTCGATACGTTTTCTTCATACATTAGAAGAACCTCGAGATAGACAGAGCCAAATGGATGAACGTAAGGACCATCCGATCCAAAAGAGCACACTCAGAGAACGGATTATTGACCAGAGCAGTAGTGGGCCTCCACCCACCGCCGATTTTAAGATCCTTCCACTACGCAGGAGGAACTCACAAACCAAGAGGTCATAACTGGCATGGATCCAGAAGACCAGACCTCAGAGCAAAATGCTCTACTGAAAAAGCCCAAGGAGAATTGGAAGCAAATCCTGATCCATATTCCCCAGAAACACACTCTCCCTACTGACAGGGAAAAGACCAAAACATAACTTTCCCGGGGGAACTAGGAGAAAAAAAAATCCCCAATACTGGGAGATCTGGACCCACTGGAGAGAGATAACTTCACCGGTAATCCAGAAAGACGGCAAAAACAGAGTAAAAAAGAAACCCCAAGCTAAGGTGAAGACCCAGCCCGGGCTGAATCCAACACCACAGTGCCAATGAAGGCCTGAAGGGGAATTGGAGGACAGAACCCGAAGAATAATCTAACTTAGTAATCAGAACCATAGGCAAAGAGCCTTCCTGTCTGAAAGATCAAACCGCATCCAAAGGATCCAACCTGGCACCATACTAGAACACAGTCTAGGTCCACCTCTGATCGATGGAAAATGGAAAAAGCATCCCAAAAAGTCTACTTGCCAATGCTGGTTAAACCCGTCAAGACTCGGGAATCACTGTAACACCTAGAAATCGGTTACTGTCTCATAAAACCCCAGATCCCAAAAATGTAGGATTAAAACGGGGTTTGGAAGATAAAACAGTACCTAATAAGTGAACTAGGTTGAACAAGAATGTTAAAATGGACATCCAGTGACAGCAGCAGGATTCAAATAATTAACCTTCGAGTTGCAAAGCCACAAAGATAACCGTCATGGTACAATGGATTGCTTTAGTCAGGAAAGACATCCCGGTAGAGGGAACCGAGAGGGAACCAAGGATTCTCTCTGAACAAAGAGAAGTAATAAACTCTGCATAAAATCCTCGGACCCAAAAAAGGACGGGAACCCTCCCCTCATTGGTCCCTTCGCCAACAGTGTAGTGACACTGGGAAGATTACCGTTGCAAGACTCCAAAGGTCACCTAGTCCAGCAGGACAGAATGAAAACTTAATTCCGGCCTTTAGGACCCATATAATCCAGCATCAAGTGTCCATCCAGAGACCCAAGATGACATGACCTGCCTGTCCCTTGGGATAGATGGACCTGATCTGCCTGGACCATAAACACTAGATAGAGCTAAAAGCAATTCCTCGGGTTTGCAGCTCAAAGGAACCTGTGCACTAGTCCCACTGGGTCACAATCCCAGGACCTTCTGCGTGTTAAGCAGACTTGATAACCACTACACTATGAGCCTCACTCTCTATAGTGGAAGAAAAACCAGACTTAACAATTACCCAAAACAGGACCTGCCCATCATCAAGGGTACATCTGTCATAAGCAAAAAATAAATGTCATAATCTTAAATTCCAGCAGTGCTAGGAAAACAGAGAATAAACAATAAAGAAAATAAGCCAGAGGCTTAAAAATATTTCACTATGAAATCTAGGGAATCATCACCCCGAACAGAGATCTAGAAGCTTCCACAGAAGACCATTAATCACAACCATGAAAGTCGATAAATCTCGAAGACACCCAATCGGCGAAACTCCAAAAGAGAGTGTTCACAAGAATCCCGAAACAAACTATCCACAAAAACTATCTGAAACTGATTAGAAATTAAATCTGTTAAACTCACAAAAAAGAATTTCAAAAGGGTGTGCAAAAAAAACAGGTCCTGCCTATAACACAAACCCCCCCATAGAGCTCGGTACTGGGATTTTATAACTATATACATATAGAGAAGAGGATCCCACCCTCTCCATATGTCTAAACAAGATCGTTATCTGATAGAGAGGACTGAGATCCGCCTGATGGATCAGGACTGGGAACCTCTAACATCATCAAAATCTCTCTCAGAAGTAAATGCAGACGTGCCAATCTAAGTCTAAATGCCAAATCCTCTGCAGTCGGAGGAATCAAAACAGGGGATTCCGACTCTGGAGGTTCTACTGCTGAAGCCTCAGAGGGAACTGCACCCCCTGACAACTGATCTGGCACAATCGTCATCTTACACGACGGCCCATGTGTATGAGAGCATGGATTAATCCTTTGCTTACCCGTAAGAGGAAGAGGCAAACTTGCTAAAGCCATAGAGATGGCCATGCAAAAACACGCAGTAACCTCCAGTGGAAAAAAGTCTCCCTCAGAAGAAGGAGTAATGGCACTTACGGGAACTGCTTGTGTAAGATTCTAGGGAACATACCTCACGGGACGAGGAATCCACAGAAGTAGATGGCTTAGTGGTCTCTAACATCTCAACATTGTTTGAAGAGAACACCCTATTGCGGCATACAGAACATAATTGAGCAGACTGGTTTACCGTTCCTCCTCACAACATACGCAGGTATCAAAATCTGAATCAAAGGAATCCTCTAGCATATCAGAAACCACCATAATTCTAATTAAGACTTTTAGACAAAAATCCAACTGGCACCTTAAACCCCCAATCGCTGGGGCACTCACCACCTCCTATGACCCAGACAGGTAGAGAAATTATCTCTTCTCCACAGCTACTCAGTCAGGAAATATGGGAAAACAAGACATGACTACATCCAGTCACATGGTGCCACATGCAGGACAGCCCCCGCTAAGAAAAAGCGCACCAGCTTAAAAAAACTGCGCAGCTTGAGCTGTAGTAAACCATGGCAGCTCCGGCTATATTATACATAAAAAAACTAGTTTAGTGACCACTCAGGCTCCTATGCTCTGAGATAGCTGTTTGGCAGGGATCAGGTAGGGAAGTGTCAGGTGGGAGTCTAATCTCTACACTAAAGCTAAAATTACCTTACAAGCTACCTGATTAACCCCTTCACTGCCTGGAATAATAGAAGTGTGGTGCACATCTGCAATTAGCGGCCTTCTAATTACCAATAAGTTATGGCAAAGCAATGACATGTATGTTTGCATGGCTGGATTGGCCTACCAGGAAACCAGGCGATTTCCCGGTGGGCGGCAGCATCTGGGGCTGGAAAGCTACAATTTAAAGGGATAATTAATGGATGAAATTGGGTTGTAGGGTGTCTATAAAAACAATCAGGCACTTTTTTTGAATACAAACTAATATAATATAATTTTAAAAAAATATTGGGGAATAAGTATCACAGTAATCTCCTTTGAGAAAAATTGGCTGTACGCATTATAGAATGGAACATAGCAAGGGTGGTACTTTCAGGGTCGCAACAGTCGCAAACGCGACTGGGCCCTTGAGGTATGCTATTCAGGGGGGCCCAGCAGCAGGTGAGACTAGGTCCTGGAGTTCAACACTGTGCAGGTCAGGCACAGGCAGCACATGACATGTACAATCACTGCATGTAAAAAACAGCGCCAGGCAGAGGTGGAGCCATTATCTAAGCCAGTGTTTGTTTGTTTGTTTTTTACAGTCTTGTGGGTGTGGGCGAGGACCGGACTCCAGAGTGTTGTGCTTCACATTCCATAAGCTGCTTGCTTCAAATATGTCTGCAGCCACTGACAGTAGCAGAGAAACTTCTCCTCATAGGAGGCAGCAGCCACATGCACGTGACCTGACCTGCCCAGCCCTGAACCTGTCAACATTTTATTCTTTACGGAGGACTTGAAGAGAGAAGAGCTGAGTAAGTATTATGAGGCTGATGGAAGCTATGCACAGGCATCGAAAATGTGTATAACGCTCCAGAGTATAGTCTCTGATATGAGCAAGAGACCCCTCTAATAGTATGTAGGGGAATTGGGGAAATCATTTCTTTTTGATGGAGCACAGAAATCAATAGGTCAACCTGAATTAAGAGTAGCGCTTTTTTGTTGTAATAATGTAATGGGAGAGACAACCAGGGGTGGATCTATACCATGACATTTTGACATGCAGTAAATATCCAGTGAAATAGTGGGGGTGGAACTATATTTTACTGTTTTCTTTGTCTTTTCTTACTCTCTATCCCTTTAGAGCTGCCCTTGCACTGTGTACATTTTTGGAAATTGGACATAGAAAAGTCTTAAAGGGACATGAAACCCATTTTTTTCATTCATGATTCAGAAAGAGCATGCGATTTTAAACAACTTTTCAATTTACTTCTATTATTTAATTTGCTTCCTTCTCTTGTTATCCTTTTCTGAAAGGTTTATCTAGAAATGCTCAGGAGCAGCAAAGAACCTAGGTTCTAGCTGTGGATTGGTGGCTACATATATATATATATCCCGATTGTCATTGGCTCACCCATGTGTTTAGTTAGAAACAAGTAGTTCATTGCTGCTCCTTCAACAAATTATACCAAGAGAATGAAACAAATTTGATAATAGAAGTAAAAAGATGTTTAAAATTGTATGTTCTACCTAAATCATGAAAGAAAATTTTTAGGTTTCATGCCCTTTTAACCTTACAAATAATCGTTAGCTGGCACATTTGAGGGTGGGGGTACTTAGATAATGAATGGGGAGTATAGCATTCCCCTAGTGCCTCCTTAGAACCACATGGTGACTAAAGCCAATGGTATTGTCTGGGGCGTATTGGCAACATAATACTTACATATGTCAAACAACCATATTTAGGCAATTTGGCTGTTTTTAATCTAGAGAGGGTAGCACACTGTACACCTACTGACTTGTGGTATGTGATTCATGTGCTAATGTTCAATAACCCATGAAACTTTTGCAGCTGAGGCTGAGATTTTGTTGCCCTACCTTATACTTTTACATGGTGATGTAACAATTTAGGGGAAATTGATGGTGGGATTTGAGGAACAGTGCAATGCACAGCGAGTGTGTCAGTAATAAGATTTTGTTTATTGAAGAATACGTATACGTACATATGTGTGTGTGTGAAATTATAGATATATCACTATTATGCAATTCCACGCCTACTATCTGTGTACAGATATTCTACATACCCTACATTAAAGTGTATAAATAGCCATAATTATTATGCAGCTAGACATGTGCTTTTTTTAAGTGTATATATATATTATTATTATTATACTTTATTTATGAAGCGCCATCATATTCCGCAGAGCTGTCCATGAATACAATTCATTTAAATAAAACAATAATATAAAACTTGTAAGAGACAGAACAAAATTTACCAACACATACAGGAGGAATTGAGGGCCCTATTCCCATGGGAACTTACAATCTAGAAGGGTAGGAGGTTGAGAAACAGGAGGTGAGGACTGCAAAATTGAATGAGGGAAATGTTGTTAGGTAAGAGAAATATTATTGAGTTGGGTGCTATATATATATATATATATATATATATATATATATATATATATATGTGTGTGTGTGTGTGTGTATGTACAGGGAGTGCAGAATTATTAGGTAAATGAGTATTTTGACCACATCATCCTCTTTATGCATGTTGTCTTACTCCAAGCTGTATAGGCTTGAAAGCCTACTACCAATTAAGCATATTAGGTGATGTGCATCTCTGTAATGAGAAGCGGTGTGGTCTAATGACATCAACACCCTATATCAGGTGTGCATAATTATTAGGCAACTTCCTTTCCTTTGGCAAAATGGGTCAAAAGAAGGACTTGACAGGCTCAGAAAAGTAAAAAATAGTGAGATATCTTGCAGAGGGATGCAGCACTCTTAAAATTGCAAAGCTTCTGAAGCGTGATCATCGAACAATCAAGCGTTTCATTCAAAATAGTCAACAGGGTCGCAAGAAACGTGTGGAAAAACCAAGGCGCAAAATAACTGCCCATGAACTGAGAAAAGTCAAGCGTGCAGCTGCCAAGATGCCACTTGCCACCAGTTTGGCCATATTTCAGAGCTGCAACATCACTGGAGTGCCCAAAAGCACAAGGTGTGCAATACTCAGAGACATGGCCAAGGTAAGAAAGGCTGAAAGACGACCACCACTGAACAAGACACACAAGCTGAAACTTCAAGACTGGGCCAAGAAATATCTCAAGACTGATTTTTCTAAGGTTTTATGGACTGATGAAATGAGAGTGAGTCTTGATGGGCCAGATGGATGGGCCCGTGGCTGGATTGGTAAAGGGCAGAGAGCTCCAGTCCGACTCAGACGCCAGCAAGGTGGAGGTGGAGTACTGGTTTGGGCTGGTATCATCAAAGATGAGCTTGTGGGGCCTTTTCGGGTTGAGGATGGAGTCAAGCTCAACTCCCAGTCCTACTGCCAGTTTCTGGAAGACACCTTCTTCAAACAGTGGTACAGGAAGAAGTCTGCATCCTTCAAGAAAAACATGATTTTCATGCAGGACAATGCTCCACCACACGCGTCCAAGTACTCCACAGCGTGGCTGGCAAGAAAGGGTATAAAAGAAGAAAATCTAATGACATGGCCTCCTTGTTCACCTGATCTGAACCCCATTGAGAACCTGTGGTCCATCATCAAATGTGAGATTTACAAGGAGGGAAAACAGTACACCTCTCTGAACAGTGTCTGGTAGGCTGTGGTTGCTGCTGCACGCAATGTTGATGGTGAAGAGATCAAAACACTGACAGAATCCATGGATGGCAGGCTTTTGAGTGTCCTTGCAAAGAAAGGTAGCTATATTGGTCACTGATTTGTTTTTGTTTTGTTTTTGAATGTCAGAAATGTATATTTGTGAATGTTGAGATGTTATATTGGTTTCACTGGTAAAAATAAATAATTGAAATGGGTATATATTTGTTTTTTGTTAAGTTGCCTAATAATTATGCACAGTAATAGTCACCTGCACACACAGATATCCCCCTAAAATAGCTAAAACTAAAAACAAACTAAAAACTACTTCCAAAAATATTCAGCTTTGATATTAATGAGTTTTTTGGGTTCATTGAGAACATGGTTGTTGTTCAATAATAAAATTAATCCTCAAAAATACAACTTGCCTAATAATTCTGCACTCCCTGTATATATATATATATATATATATATATATATATATATATATATATATATATATATATATTTACGTCACGTTGATTGGAGTAGCCGTGTTAGTCCAGAGATTAAGATATCAAAATAACAAGAGTATTGCATTGAGCAATGATACTTTTTTATTGGACTAACTATACATTTATAAGTTGACAAGCTTTCGGAAGAATGCCTGACTTGTCAACTTGTAAATGTATAGTTAGCCCAATAAAAAAGTACCGCCGCACTCCCGCATCACAAACATTAGTTAAATATTATTAACCCCTAATCTGCCGGCCCTAACATCGCCGCCACCTACCTACATTTATTAACCCCTAATCCAATAGGATTGAGCTGGCATTCTATTGGCTGATTGGAACAGCCAATAGAATGCCAGCTCAATCCTATTGGCTGATTGGATCAGCCAATAGGATTGAAGTTCAATCCTATTGGCTGATTGCATCAGCCAATAGGATTTTTTCTACCTTAATTCCGATTGGCTGATTGAATTCTATCAGCCAATTGGAAATGAAGGGACGCCATCTTGGATGACGTCACTTAAAGGAACCTTCATTCTGGAAGAAGCCGTCGGAAGAAGAGGATGCTCCTCATCGGATGTCTAGAAAATGGACCCTCTCCATGCCGGATGGATGAAGATAGAAGATGCCGTCTGGATGAAGACTTCTGCCTGTCTGGAGGACCACTTCTGCCCGTTTGGATGAAGACTTCTCCCGGCTTCATTGAGGACTTCGGCCCGGTTGGGTGAAGACTTCTCACGGTAGGGTGATCTTCAGGGGGTTAGTGTTAGTTTTTTTTAAGGGGGGATTGGGTGGGTTTTAGAGTAGGGTTTGTTGTGTGGGTGGTGGGTTTTAATATTGGGGGGGGATTTGTACTTTCATTTACAGGTAAAAGAGCTGATTACTTTGGGGTAATGCCCCGCAAAAGGCCCTTTTAAGGGCTATTTGTAATTTAGTGTAGGGTAGGGCTTTTTTTATTTTGGGGGGGCTTTATTATTTTGTTAGGGGGATTAGATTAGGTGTAATTAGTTTAAACATCTTGTAATTATTTTATTATTTTCTGTAATTTAGTGTTTTGTTTGTACTTTAGATAATTTTATTTAATTTGTAATTAATTGTATTTCATTTATTTAATTTATTTAATTATAGTGTAGTGTTAGGTGTAATTTTAACTTAGGTTAGGTTTTATTTTACAGGTAAATTTGTCTTTATTTTAACTAGGTAGTTATTAAATAGTTAATAACCATTTAATAACTATTGTATCTAGTTAAAATAAATACAAAGTTGCCTGTAAAATAAAAATAAACCCTAAGCTAGCTACAATGTAACTATTAGTTATATTGTAGCTATCTTAGGGTTTATTTTATAGGTATTTAGTTTTAAATAAGAATAATTTAGTTAATTGTAGTCATTTTATTTAGATTTATTTAAATTATATTTAAAGGGATAGTATAGTCAAATATAAACTTTTGTGATTCAGATAGAGCATGCAATTTTAAGCAACTTTCTAATTTACTCCTATTATTAATTTGTCTTCATTCTCTTGGTATCTTCATTTAAAAAAGCAGGAATCTTAGCTTAGAAGTTGGCCCATTTTTGGTTCAGCACCTGGGTAGCACTTGCTGATTGGTTGCTAAATATAGCCATCCAATCAGCAAGCGCTACCCTGGTGCTAAGCCAAAAATGGGCCAAGAGAACAAAGAAAAATTGATAATAGGAGTAAATTAGAAATGTGCTTAAAATTGCTGCTCTATCTGAATCATGAAAGTTTATTTCTGACTAGATTATCCCTTTAAGTTAGGGGGTGTTAGGGTTAGGGTTAGACTTAGGTTTAGGGGTTAATAACTTTATTATAGTGGCGGCGACATTGGGGGCGGCAGATTAGGGGTTAATAAATGTAGGTAGGTTGCGGCGACATTGGGGGCGGCAGATTATGGGTTAATAAATATAATGTAGGTGTCGGTGATGTTGGGGGCAGCAGATTTGGGGTTCATAACTATAATGTAAGTGGCGGCGGTGACCGGAGCGGAAGATTAGGGGTTAATAATATAATGCAGGTGTCAGCGATGTCGGGGGATGCAGATTAGGGGTTAATAAGTGTAAGATTAGGGATGTTTAGACTAGGGTTTCATGTTAGGTTGTTAGGCGTAAACATAAATGTATTTTCCCCATAGGAATCAATGGGGCTGCGTTAGGAGCTTTACGCTGCTTTTTTTTCAGCCGGCTCTCCCCCATTGATTCCTATGGGGAAATTGTGCACGAGCACGTTCAGCCAGCTCACCGCTAACGTAAGCAGCGCTGGTTTTGAGGTGAGATGTGGAGCAAAATTTTGCTCTTCGCTCACTTTTTTGCGGCTAATGCAGGGTTTGTAAAACCCCGTAATACCAGCGCTGTCTGTAAGTGAGCGGTGAGCATAAACTGCTCGTTAGCACCGCACCCCTCCTAACGCATAACTCGTAATCTAGGTGATAGTGAGGCATAAGGTGGGAGTAATGCAGCAATGCATCCAGTAAACTGAATTTTCCAGAGTAATTAATTCACTACATCACCTGGCCTTTTTAAATTACCACTAAAAAACCTGTAACTTTTAAACGCTTTACAAATTTAGCAATGTTAAACCGGCATTAAACCAATTTTTTTTTTCCTTTCAGGATTCAGATTCAACAACCAATTCTATAGAATTTCCCAATGTACTTCTATTATTAAATCAGCTTCATTCCCTTGATATCCTTGAAGAAGCAATGAGCGACTGTGAGCTAGCTGAACACATCTAGTAAGCCAATGACCAGAGACATATGTGTGTAGGCACCAATCACCATCTAGCTTCCACTAGTGTAGGATATCTAAATATTATTTTCCAATAATGGATACCAAGAGTACAAAGAACGTTTGAAAATAGAATAAAAGTGTCTTAAAATAAAATGAATCATGCAAGTTTAATTTTGACATTCTTATCGCTTCAAAATATCAACAATGCCAAACACACATAGTAAAATGTAGTGAATAAATGACAAAACATTTCATGTAAGATGTTAGGTAAGGTGAGAACAGGACTGGAGACCTTATCTTCATGTGAGATTGTTAGCGACATAATGGACATCTGAAGGTTTCCTATTTGCTGTCACATACCCCCAGCGGAGAGATTAGTGTGCTCTTCTGCAAGTACACTATAATCTGAACTGGCAGGAGCTACCTGATGTATAGGGTATGGCTGAAAAAAAATATAATGATACATGCTCTGTCAATCTGCTTTTAATAAAATATGTTGTGCAACAGATAATGTCTGACAAATGCAGCTTCCTTCAGTAGTAAAAATAAATTTTAAAGCAGTAACTTTAAGAAATGCTCCTTTATTGTGTTTTTATAAGAGGCAATCTATAAAACCATATTGTAGAGTATAGTATACATACATTTTATAAGAGATAATCTATAAAACCATATTGTAGTATAGTATACATAAGTTTTATAAGAGGCAATCTATAAAACCATATTGTAGTATAGTATACATAAGTTTTATAAGAGGCAATGTATAAAACCATATTGTAGAGTATAGTATACATACATTTTATAAGAGATAATCTATAAAACCATATTGTAGTATAGTATACATAAGTTTTATAAGAGGCAAACTATTAAACCATATTGCAGTATAGTATACATAAGTTTTATAAGAGGCAATCTATAAAACCATATTGTAGTATAGTATACATACATTTTATAAGAGATAATCTATAAAACCATATTGTAGTATAGTATACATAAGTTTTATAAGAGGCAAACTATTAAACCATATTGTAGTATAGTATACATAAGTTTTATAAGAGGCAATCTATAAAACCATACTGTAGTATAGTATACATAAGTTTTATAAGAGGCAATCTATAAAACCATACTGTAGTATAGTATACATAAGTTTTATAAGAGGCAATCTATAAAACCATACTGTGGTATAGTATACATACGTTTTATAAGAGGCAATCTATAAAACCATATTGTAGTATAGTATACATAAGTTTTATAAGAGGCAATCTATAAAACCATACTGTAGTATAGTATACATAAGTTTTATAAGAGGCAATCTATAAAACCATACTGTAGTATAGTATACATACGTTTTATAAGAGGCAATCTATAAAACCATATTGTAGTATAGTATACATAAGTTTTAAAAGAGGCAATCTATAAAACCATACTGTGGTATAGTATACATACGTTTTATAAGAGGCAATCTATAAAACCATATTGTAGTATAGTATACATAAGTTTTAAAAGAGGCAATCTATAAAACCATACTGTAGTACAGTATACATAAGTTTTATACGAGGCAATCTATAAAACCATACTGTAGTATAGTATACATAAGTTTTATAAGAGGTAATCTATAAAACCATACTGTAGTATAGTATACATAAGTTTTATAAGAGGTAATCTATAAAACCATACTGTAGTATAGTATACATAAGTTTTATAAGAGGCAATCTATAAAACCATATTGTAGTATAGCATACATAAGTTTTATAAGAGGCAATCTATAAAACCATATTGTAGTATAGTATACATAAGTTTTATAAGAGGCAATCTATAAAACCATATTGTAGTATAGTATACATAAGTTTTATAAGAGGCAATCTATAAAACCATATTGTAATATAGTATACATAAGTTTTATAAGAGGCAATCTATAAAACCATACTGTAGTATAGTATACATAAGTTTTATGAGAGGCAATCTATTAAACCATATTGTAGTATAGTATACATACGTTTTATAAGAGGCAATCTATAAAACCATACTGTAGTATAGTATACATAAGTTTTATAAGAGGTAATCTATAAAACCATATTGTAGTATAGTATACATAAGTTTTATAAGAGGCAATCTATAAAACCATACTGTAGTATAGTATACATAAGTTTTATAAGAGGTAATCTATAAAACCATACTGTAGTATAGTATACATACGTTTTATAAGAGGCAATCTATAAAACCATATTGTAGTATTGTATACATAAGTTTTATAAGAGGTAATCTATAAAACCATATTGTAGTATAGTATACATAAGTTTTATAAGAGGCAATCTATAAAACCATACTGTAGTATAGTATACATAAGTTTTATAAAAGGTAATCTATAAAACCATACTGTAGTATAGTATACATACGTTTTATAAGAGGCAATCTATAAAACCATATTGTAGTATAGTATACATAAGTTTTATAAGAGGCAATCTATAAAACCATATTGTAGTATAGTATACATAAGTTTTATAAGAGGGAATCAATAAAACCATATTGTAGTATAGTATACATACGTTTTATAAGAGGCAATCTATAAAACCATATTGTAGTATTGTATACATAAGTTTTATAAGAGGTAATCCATAAAACCATATTGTAGTATTGTATACATAAGTTTTATAAGAGGTAATCTATAAAACCATATTGTAGTATAGTATACATAAGTTTTATAAGAGGCAATCTATAAAACCATACTGTAGTATAGTATACATAAGTTTTATAAAAGGTAATCTATAAAACCATACTGTAGTATAGTATACATACGTTTTATAAGAGGCAATCTATAAAACCATATTGTAGTATAGTATACATAAGTTTTATAAGAGGCAATCTATAAAACCATATTGTAGTATAGTATACATAAGTTTTATAAGAGGGAATCAATAAAACCATATTGTAGTATAGTATACATACGTTTTATAAGAGGCAATCTATAAAACCATATTGTAGTATTGTATACATAAGTTTTATAAGAGGTAATCTATAAAACCATATTGTAGTATTGTATACATAAGTTTTATAAGAGGTAATCTATAAAACCATATTGTAGTATAGTATACATAAGTTTTATAAGAGGCAATCTATAAAACCATACTGTAGTATAGTATACATAAGTTTTATAAAAGGTAATCTATAAAACCATACTGTAGTATAGTATACATACGTTTTATAAGAGGCAATCTATAAAACCATATTGTAGTATAGTATACATAAGTTTTATAAGAGGCAATCTATAAAACCATATTGTAGTATAGTATACATAAGTTTTATAAGAGGGAATCAATAAAACCATATTGTAGTATAGTATACATACGTTTTATAAGAGGCAATCTATAAAACCATATTGTAGTATTGTATACATAAGTTTTATAAGAGGTAATCTATAAAACCATATTGTAGTATTGTATACATAAGTTTTATAAGAGGTAATCTATAAAACCATATTGTAGTATAGTATACATAAGTTTTATAAGAGGCAATCTATAAAACCATACTGTAGTATAGTATACATAAGTTTTATAAAAGGTAATCTATAAAACCATACTGTAGTATAGTATACATACGTTTTATAAGAGGCAATCTATAAAACCATATTGTAGTATAGTATACATAAGTTTTATAAGAGGCAATCTATAAAACCATATTGTAGTATAGTATACATAAGTTTTATAAGAGGGAATCAATAAAACCATATTGTAGTATAGTATACATACGTTTTATAAGAGGCAATCTATAAAACCATATTGTAGTATTGTATACATAAGTTTTATAAGAGGTAATCTATAAAACCATATTGTAGTATTGTATACATAAGTTTTATAAGAGGTAATCTATAAAACCATATTGTAGTATAGTATACATAAGTTTTATAAGAGGCAATCTATAAAACCATACTGTAGTATAGTATACATAAGTTTTATAAAAGGTAATCTATAAAACCATACTGTAGTATAGTATACATACGTTTTATAAGAGGCAATCTATAAAACCATATTGTAGTATAGTATACATAAGTTTTATAAGAGGCAATCTATAAAACCATATTGTAGTATAGTATACATAAGTTTTATAAGAGGGAATCAATAAAACCATATTGTAGTATAGTATACATACGTTTTATAAGAGGCAATCTATAAAACCATATTGTAGTATTGTATACATAAGTTTTATAAGAGGCAATCTATAAAACCATACTGTAGTATAGTATACATAAGTTTTATAAAAGGTAATCTATAAAACCATACTGTAGTATAGTATACATAAGTTTTAAAAGAGGCAATCTATAAAACCATATTGTAGTATTGTATACATAAGTTTTATAAGAGGTAATCTATAAAACCATATTGTAGTATAGTATACATAAGTTTTATAAGAGGCAATCTATAAAACCATACTGTAGTATAGTATACATAAGTTTTTATAGAGGCAATCTATAAAACCATACTGTAGTATAGTATACATAAGTTTTATAAGAGGTAATCTATAAAACCATATTGTAGTATAGTATACATACGTTTTATAAGAGGCAATCTATACAACCATATTGTAGTATAGTATACATAACTTTTATAAGAGGCAATCTATAAACCATATTGTAGTATAGTATACATAAGTTTTATAAGAGGTAATCTATAAAACCATATTGTAGTATAGTATACATAAGTTTTATAAGAGGCAATCTATAAAACCATACTGTAGTATAGTATACATAAGTTTTATAAGAGGCAATCTATAAAACCATATTGTAGTATAGTATACATACGTTTATTGTAGTATAGTATACATAAGTTTTATAAGAGGCAATCTATAAAACCATATTGTAGTATAGTATACATAAGTTTTATAAGAGGGAATCAATAAAACCATATTGTAGTATAGTATACATACGTTTTATAAGAGGCAATCTATAAAACCATATTGTAGTATTGTATACATAAGTTTTATAAGAGGTAATCTATAAAACCATATTGTAGTATTGTATACATAAGTTTTATAAGAGGTAATCTATAAAACCATATTGTAGTATAGTATACATAAGTTTTATAAGAGGCAATCTATAAAACCATACTGTAGTATAGTATACATAAGTTTTATAAAAGGTAATCTATAAAACCATACTGTAGTATAGTATACATACGTTTTATAAGAGGCAATCTATAAAACCATATTGTAGTATAGTATACATAAGTTTTATAAGAGGCAATCTATAAAACCATATTGTAGTATAGTATACATAAGTTTTATAAGAGGGAATCAATAAAACCATATTGTAGTATAGTATACATACGTTTTATAAGAGGCAATCTATAAAACCATATTGTAGTATTGTATACATAAGTTTTATAAGAGGTAATCTATAAAACCATATTGTAGTATTGTATACATAAGTTTTATAAGAGGTAATCTATAAAACCATATTGTAGTATAGTATACATAAGTTTTATAAGAGGCAATCTATAAAACCATACTGTAGTATAGTATACATAAGTTTTATTAAAGGTAATCTATAAAACCATACTGTAGTATAGTATACATACGTTTTATAAGAGGCAATCTATAAAACCATATTGTAGTATAGTATACATAAGTTTTATAAGAGGGAATCAATAAAACCATATTGTAGTATAGTATACATACGTTTTATAAGAGGCAATCTATAAAACCATATTGTAGTATTGTATACATAAGTTTTATAAGAGGCAATCTATAAAACCATACTGTAGTATAGTATACATAAGTTTTATAAAAGGTAATCTATAAAACCATACTGTAGTATAGTATACATAAGTTTTAAAAGAGGCAATCTATAAAACCATATTGTAGTATTGTATACATAAGTTTTATAAGAGGTAATCTATAAAACCATATTGTAGTATAGTATACATAAGTTTTATAAGAGGCAATCTATAAAACCATACTGTAGTATAGTATACATAAGTTTTTATAGAGGCAATCTATAAAACCATACTGTAGTATAGTATACATAAGTTTTATAAGAGGTAATCTATAAAACCATATTGTAGTATAGTATACATACGTTTTATAAGAGGCAATCTATACAACCATATTGTAGTATAGTATACATAACTTTTATAAGAGGCAATCTATAAACCATATTGTAGTATAGTATACATAAGTTTTATAAGAGGTAATCTATAAAACCATATTGTAGTATAGTATACATAAGTTTTATAAGAGGCAATCTATAAAACCATACTGTAGTATAGTATACATAAGTTTTATAAGAGGCAATCTATAAAACCATATTGTAGTATAGTATACATACGTTTATTGTAGTATAGTATACATAAGTTTTATAAGAGGTAATCTATAAAAACATATTGCCAAAAAAGACATGGATATCAAAATGAAAGTTTCATGAATCAAATGATTTCTGGTTTACATTTATTGCCACGTTTACCTACTTCTCTTGGTATACTTTGTTGAAACGTAGCTCCTGCCCATGAGAGCATACCTAGGAGGAGCCTAGGTTGATTTGATAATTATGTATGTTACATTTTTACAAACATTGTTGCATTCACTGATGACATATAGTGCAAGAGACATGCAATAAAAGAAATACGTTAGAAAGCCACCATATAAGACAAAATTTATAATATCCCAATGCATTGTAGAACACCTAACATGGGATTTCTCACTAATCTCTCTCTCTTGGCTATGGGCCGGATACATAAGTTTTATAAGAGGCAATCTATAAAACCATATTGTAGTATAGTATACATAAGTTTTATAAGAGGTAATCTATAAAACCATATTGTAGTATAGTATACATAAGTTTTATAAGAGGGAATCAATAAAACCATATTGTAGTATAGTATACATACGTTTTATAAGAGGCAATCTATAAAACCATATTGTAGTATTGTATACATAAGTTTTATAAGAGGTAATCTATAAAACCATATTGTAGTATTGTATACATAAGTTTTATAAGAGGTAATCTATAAAACCATATTGTAGTATAGTATACATAAGTTTTATAAGAGGCAAACTATTAAACCATATTGTAGTATAGTATACATAAGTTTTATAAGAGGCAATCTATAAAACCATACTGTAGTATAGTATACATAAGTTTTATAAGAGGCAATCTATAAAACCATACTGTAGTATAGTATACATAAGTTTTATAAGAGGCAATCTATAAAACCATACTGTGGTATAGTATACATATGTTTTATAAGAGGCAATCTATAAAACCATATTGTAGTATAGTATACATAAGTTTTATAAGAGGCAATCTATAAAACCATACTGTAGTATAGTATACATAAGTTTTATAAGAGGCAATCTATAAAACCATACTGTAGTATAGTATACATACGTTTTATAAGAGGCAATCTATAAAACCATATTGTAGTATAGTATACATAAGTTTTAAAAGAGGCAATCTATAAAACCATACTGTGGTATAGTATACATACGTTTTATAAGAGGCAATCTATAAAACCATATTGTAGTATAGTATACATAAGTTTTAAAAGAGGCAATCTATAAAACCATACTGTAGTACAGTATACATAAGTTTTATACGAGGCAATCTATAAAACCATACTGTAGTATAGTATACATAAGTTTTATAAGAGGTAATCTATAAAACCATACTGTAGTATAGTATACATAAGTTTTATAAGAGGTAATCTATAAAACCATACTGTAGTATAGTATACATAAGATTTATAAGAGGCAATCTATAAAACCATATTGTAGTATAGCATACATAAGTTTTATAAGAGGCAATCTATAAAACCATATTGTAGTATAGTATACATAAGTTTTATAAGAGGCAATCTATAAAACCATATTGTAGTATAGTATACATAAGTTTTATAAGAGGCAATCTATAAAACCATATTGTAATATAGTATACATAAGTTTTATAAGAGGCAATCTATAAAACCATACTGTAGTATAGTATACATAAGTTTTATGAGAGGCAATCTATTAAACCATATTGTAGTATAGTATACATACGTTTTATAAGAGGCAATCTATAAAACCATACTGTAGTATAGTATACATAAGTTTTATAAGAGGTAATCTATAAAACCATATTGTAGTATAGTATACATAAGTTTTATAAGAGGCAATCTATAAAACCATACTGTAGTATAGTATACATAAGTTTTATAAGAGGTAATCTATAAAACCATACTGTAGTATAGTATACATACGTTTTATAAGAGGCAATCTATAAAACCATATTGTAGTATTGTATACATAAGTTTTATAAGAGGTAATCTATAAAACCATATTGTAGTATAGTATACATAAGTTTTATAAGAGGCAATCTATAAAACCATACTGTAGTATAGTATACATACGTTTTATAAGAGGCAATCTATAAAACCATATTGTAGTATTGTATACATAAGTTTTATAAGAGGTAATCTATAAAACCATATTGTAGTATAGTATACATAAGTTTTATAAGAGGCAATCTATAAAACCATACTGTAGTATAGTATACATAAGTTTTATAAAAGGTAATCTATAAAACCATACTGTAGTATAGTATACATACGTTTTATAAGAGGCAATCTATAAAACCATATTGTAGTATAGTATACATAAGTTTTATAAGAGGCAATCTATAAAACCATATTGTAGTATAGTATACATAAGTTTTATAAGAGGGAATCAATAAAACCATATTGTAGTATAGTATACATACGTTTTATAAGAGGCAATCTATAAAACCATATTGTAGTATTGTATACATAAGTTTTATAAGAGGTAATCTATAAAACCATATTGTAGTATTGTATACATAAGTTTTATAAGAGGTAATCTATAAAACCATATTGTAGTATAGTATACATAAGTTTTATAAGAGGCAATCTATAAAACCATACTGTAGTATAGTATACATAAGTTTTATAAAAGGTAATCTATAAAACCATACTGTAGTATAGTATACATACGTTTTATAAGAGGCAATCTATAAAACCATATTGTAGTATAGTATACATAAGTTTTATAAGAGGCAATCTATAAAACCATATTGTAGTATAGTATACATAAGTTTTATAAGAGGGAATCAATAAAACCATATTGTAGTATAGTATACATACGTTTTATAAGAGGCAATCTATAAAACCATATTGTAGTATTGTATACATAAGTTTTATAAGAGGTAATCTATAAAACCATATTGTAGTATTGTATACATAAGTTTTATAAGAGGTAATCTATAAAACCATATTGTAGTATAGTATACATAAGTTTTATAAGAGGCAATCTATAAAACCATACTGTAGTATAGTATACATAAGTTTTATAAAAGGTAATCTATAAAACCATACTGTAGTATAGTATACATACGTTTTATAAGAGGCAATCTATAAAACCATATTGTAGTATAGTATACATAAGTTTTATAAGAGGCAATCTATAAAAACATATTGTAGTATAGTATACATAAGTTTTATAAGAGGGAATCAATAAAACCATATTGTAGTATAGTATACATACGTTTTATAAGAGGCAATCTATAAAACCATATTGTAGTATTGTATACATAAGTTTTATAAGAGGTAATCTATAAAACCATATTGTAGTATTGTATACATAAGTTTTATAAGAGGTAATCTATAAAACCATATTGTAGTATAGTATACATAAGTTTTATAAGAGGCAATCTATAAAACCATACTGTAGTATAGTATACATAAGTTTTATAAAAGGTAATCTATAAAACCATACTGTAGTATAGTATACATACGTTTTATAAGAGGCAATCTATAAAACCATATTGTAGTATAGTATACATAAGTTTTATAAGAGGCAATCTATAAAACCATATTGTAGTATAGTATACATAAGTTTTATAAGAGGGAATCAATAAAACCATATTGTAGTATAGTATACATACGTTTTATAAGAGGCAATCTATAAAACCATATTGTAGTATTGTATACATAAGTTTTATAAGAGGCAATCTATAAAACCATACTGTAGTATAGTATACATAAGTTTTATAAAAGGTAATCTATAAAACCATACTGTAGTATAGTATACATAAGTTTTAAAAGAGGCAATCTATAAAACCATATTGTAGTATTGTATACATAAGTTTTATAAGAGGTAATCTATAAAACCATATTGTAGTATAGTATACATAAGTTTTATAAGAGGCAATCTATAAAACCATACTGTAGTATAGTATACATAAGTTTTTATAGAAGCAATCTATAAAACCATACTGTAGTATAGTATACATAAGTTTTATAAGAGGTAATCTATAAAACCATATTGTAGTATAGTATACATACGTTTTATAAGAGGCAATCTATACAACCATATTGTAGTATAGTATACATAACTTTTATAAGAGGCAATCTATAAACCATATTGTAGTATAGTATACATAATTTTTATAAGAGGTAATCTATAAAACCATATTGTAGTATAGTATACATAAGTTTTATAAGAGGTAATCTATAAAACCATATTGTAGTATAGCATACATAAGTTTTATAAGAGGCAATCTATAAAACCATATTGTAGTATAGTATACATATGTTTTATAAGAGGCAATCTATAAAACCATATTGTAGTATAGTATACATAAGTTTTATAAGAGGTAATCTATAAAACCATATTGCCAAAAAAGACATGGATATCAAAATGAAAGTTTCATGAATCAAATGATTTCTGGTTTACATTTATTGCCACTTTTACCTACTTCTCTTGGTATACTTTGTTGAAACGTAGCTCCTGCCCATGAGAGCATACCTAGGAGGAGCCTAGGTTGATTTGATAATTATGTATGTTACATTTTTACAAACATTGTTGCATTCACTGATGACATATAGTGCAAGAGACATGCAATAAAAGAAATACGTTAGAAAGCCACCATAAAAGACAAAATTTATAATATCCCAATGCATTGTAGAACACCTAACATGGGATTTCTCACTAATCTCTCTCTCTTTGCTATGGGCCGGATGTACTGAAAGGTAGACAGCCAAGGTTCCTAACCTGTCCGGCCATCTGTGTGGTGAGCAAGCAGCAGACACTGTACGTGCCATTGCACAAGTATTTCATTGTGGAGCACTGCCCCCTGCTCTCAAGTGACCAATCCCACGAGAGCAGGGCCTGTCAGTCACCCCAAGCTTATGAGTTTGCGTGGTTTATTTCCACCACATCAGAGGTTGTAGAGAGTTTAAGAAGTAGTAGTCGTATGAACGCTGCTTCTTGACTTGCGGCATGCAGGCTAGCATTAGTGAGCCTGTGTCATAAGAGCTCCAAAGCAGTCTCTGATGCTTAGTAAATGGAACTCAAAACTTCAATATGGCTCTCGCAGTAAACAAAGACTGTTGGCTGCTAGGCTGTATAGGAATGATCCAGTGCCTCTAGTTACTGTGAACAGGATGCACTGAATTGTGACAGAATAGTAACAGATATTGAATATGATAATACTATGAAAATATGTGTGGAGGCAATATAATAGCTGCAAATCTTCTTTCTCAGTATCTTGATTAAAGGAGGACTAAAGTCATTTTTCTGTACATGGTTAAGGTTGGAATCCCTCCATAGCAGAAGATATACACATGAAATAAATGTTTAAAAAGCATTTAAAACGATATACTACTAATTTTCTTTCAAGTCTAATGTCCCTTTAAGCACAAAAAAACAATTGTACAACAAATTGTAGCGCAAGTGGGAGAGTTAGAGAATCCCACTTTCTTCTAGAGGCAGATAGGTTTACTTTTATATCCAATTTTACATATGTATGTGTGTATGTGTGTATATACAGTATATACAAATAGGGAAAAAGGAAAAAGACTAGATGGATCACAATATACTATCCAAAAACCCAGGGACTTCAGCACTCTTTTTAAAATAGTAGATAAATACAGTTTTTGCTGATATTAATAAATGTAATAAATCTCACAGTATACTGTATAGCAGCACTAATGCATCACACATAAGAAAAGTATACACTCTAAACCCATCAATAGGAAATAAACAAAAAAAGACAATAACAAACTAAAATCTATGACTGGTCATGTGTCAGAGGTGCAGCTGCAGATATGTATAAAGCGTATATATTTTTGCTGATATTAATAAATGTATTTATCTATTTTTCTAAAAAGAGTGCTGAAGTCCCTGGCTTTTAGATGGTTTTGTTGTTATGCATATAGTCTTCTTCTTCTTTTTTCCCTATTTTTATTACTATTTAGGATCTGCGCCATTAGAATTATACAGGCCTTATCTAAAAAAAAAAATAATAATAAAAATATATATATATATCTTTGCCTTCCCCCCCTATACCAGGACAGCATTTACTTGATCATATTTCCAAAATGACAACAATGTTTAAAATAAGAATCAGACTTTTTTATCAGGCATTTTCAAATGCAATTTAAGGCAGTTCTTCTAAAATAGAAATTATAGTTTACATAATAATTCAGTATTTTGTTTATTGAAATACAGAGGTGAATTGAATGCATTAGCACAGATAAAGAAACTTATTTACAATTACAATTGTGTTTTATATTATACTAGTGTCGTGATTCTGGATATAAAGTAATTGAATGTTAACTATATTTAATTACTGTCATCAAGATCATTATGAGCTGTGTCTGAACATAATTGTATGGTGGATTAAACAATGCTTGTTGGTTTAGCATTAATATAAGACTGATGACTCACATTACTCTTTTAAATTCACATCCTTACAGCACCTCCCCCCCCCCCCACCTTCAAAGCAAATACCTACAGTATATGCATCAGTATTATGCAGCCTAAATTATAGCGGACACAGTGCAGTCTTTCAGTCTTACCTATCTCCTTCTTCCTCCTTTCAAATATCATTTAAATGTCAACAACTACCAGATACATTTTCTTTCTTTCATGGAAACAAGAAAAAATGTTTTGTCTCTGTCGTCCTTCCAAATTTCAAGGAAATCATTCAGTATTTGTGGTTACAAAACTGCCAAACCTCCTTGGAAATAAAACAAAAACCTGCCCTAATGAATCTATGTATAAATAAATAAAGATTTGGATCAAATTCAGGGATTGTGGTTATTGCCTGTGAAATATGAAATACCAGATTTCAGCAAATTGGCCCATTCAATCAAGGGATATAGTTATTTTAAAGGTAAGGCTTATAATGGAACCTTCTTTTGAACTTAAAGGGACATGAAACGAAAACTTTTTCTTTCATGATTTACATAGAGCATACATTTTTAAACAACTTTTCAACGTACTTCTTTTATCTAATTTGTTTCATTCTCTTGGTATCCTTTGTTGAAAAGCATATCTGGATAGGCATAGGAGCTGGGAGCTAGTTGTTGATTGATGTTTGCACATATATGCCTCTTGTGATTGGCTTACCGATGTGTTCAGCTAGTTCTTAGTAGTGCACAGCTGCTCCTTCAAGAAAGGATACCAAGAGAATAAATCAAAATGGATAATAGAAGTAAATTAGAAAAATGTTTACAATTGTATGCTTTATCTAAATCATGAAAGAAAAAGCTTGGCTTTCATGTCCCTTTAATTTAGGGATACATTGTTTAACAGTCAAATTCTATAATACAGACCTCTGATGGGTTATTGGAGGCCATGGGACCACAAACAATGCTAGACATTTGTCATGTTATTTCTGTCCTGTTCTTAAGAGTAAGTCATAATATTGGTCTTGCGCAAACACGATATTTGGTTATTAGAGGTTAGAAATCAAATAGAAAATCAAAAGAGACAAGAAAATCAAAGAAAAAGAAGAATAGAGGCTGTAATAATACCAGAAGATACCATATGTGGAATATTTAACTTAAGCGATGTACAATTAAATAAAGAACAGGAAAGGGTTTCAGGTAAAGGCCTTTGATTTGCACCCACAAGCAGATTAAACAAGTTTGAGACTATGATTTATGTAAACCAATTTGTTAGAAAGTTAACACTAATGAGACACTTCCAAAAAACCCCAATAGAAAGAGAAGTACTGCAAGGTAGATCAGAGCCCCATAATAGGTTTATCCACACTACATTGAAACCCAAATCGAGCTATTATCCCTACATGATAAGGGAACATATTTGGAACTCTTTAAGAAACAAGTGAAGGAAGATATTGAAAAAAGTGAACTAAATAGAAAAGTACAATGTATTTAAACAAATTGTCAAAGAATTAAAAGAGGATAACAGGATAATCATTAAAGGGACAGTCAACACCAGAATTTTTGTTGTTTAAAAAGATAGATAATGCCTTTATTACCCATTCCCCATTTTTGCAAAACTAACACTGTTATATTAATACACTTTTTACTTCTGTGACTAACTGGTATCTAAGCATCTTCTGACCGCCCCTAATCACATGACTTTTAGTTATTATCTATTGACTTGCATTTTAGCCAATTAGTGCAGTGTCTGCCACTAGCCACGGGCGTGATCACAATGCTATCTATATGGCCTACATGAGCTTGCTCTCCCCTGCTGTGAAAAGTAAATAAAATAGAGGCGGCCTTCAAGGGCTTAGAAATTATCATATGTGCCTCCCTAGGTTTGCTTTCAACTAGAATACCAAGAGAACACAGCAAAATTGTTGATAAAAGTAAATTGGAAAGTTGTTTAAAATTACATGCCCTATTTGAAAAATGAAAGTTTTTTTGGGACTTGACTGTCTCTTTAAAGCCGCAGATAAAGGAGGTTGTGATTTTAAACACATCAGACTATATAATTAAAGCAATAGATTGTTAACAGACAAAAAAAATGAATCTATTCATTCACAAATACGAAACTTAGATGATGCAAGGGATATGGGAATTATTAACAATGAAGAATATAGATTCTTAAACATTATACATCCAAAAACACCCATATTTTACTATCTCCCTAAGATCCACAAAACTTTGATCAAACCCCCAGGACGCCGCATAATTTTGGGTATAGGATCTTTGACCTCAAATATGTCCCAGTATGTGGATCAATTTCTACAGAATTATCTACCAACCCTCCCATTATATCTAAGGGACACCACTGACTTTCTCTCAAATTTACAGAATATCGTATGGAAAGACCAATACATTTTGGTCACATGCGACATCAACTCTTTATATACAAACATTGAGCACCAACTTGGTTTAAATGTTATAGATCAATTTCTAAATAGGAATTTGGAAAACATAATTTGTGTAAGAACTTACCTGATAAATTAATTTCTTTCATATTGGCAAGAGTCCATGAGCTAGTGACATATGGGATATACAATCCTACCAGGAGGGGCAAAGTTTCCCAAACCTCAAAATGCCTATAAATACACCCCTCACCACACCCACAATTCAGTTTAACGAAGCAGTGGGGTGATAAAGAAAGGAGTAGAAAGCATCAACAAAGGAAATTTGGAAATAATTGTGCTTTATACAAAAAATCATAACCACCATAAAAAGGGTGGGCCTCATGGACTCTTGCCAATATGAAAGAAAGAAATTTATCAGGTAAGTTCTTACACAAATTATGTTTTCTTTCATGTAATTGGCAAGAGTCCATGAGCTAGTGACATATGGGATATCAATACCCAAGATGTGGAGTCTTCCACTCAAGAGTCACTAGAGAGGGAGGGAATAAAACAAAAAAAACAGCCATATTCCGCTGAGAAAATAATCCACAACCCAAAAATAAGTTATTTTCACTTTTGAAAGAAAAAAACTTAAATCAAAAAGCAGAAGAATCAAACTGAAAAAGCTGCCTGAAGAACTTTTCTACCAAAAACTGCTTCCGAAGGAGCAAATACATCAAAATGGTAAAATTTAGTAAATGTATGCAAAGAAGACCAAGTGGCTGCTTTTCAAATCTGATCAACTGAAGCTTCATTCTTAAAAGCCCATGAAGTAGAGACTGATCTAGTAGAATGAGCTGTAATTCTCTGAGGCGGGGTTTGACCCGACTCCAAATAAGCTTGATGAATCAAAAGTTTCAACCAAGAAGCCAAGGAAATAGCAGAAGCCTTCTGACCTTTCCTAGGACCAGAAAATAAAACAAATAGACTGGAAGTCTTCCTGAAATCTTTAGTAGCTTCCACATAATATTTCAAAGCTCTTACCACATCCAAAGAATGTAAGGATTTCTCCAAAGAATTCTTAGGATTAGGACATAAAGAAGGGACAACAATTTCTCTACTAATGTTGTTAGAATTCACAACCTTAGGTAAAAATTGAAAAGAAGTCCTCAAAACTGCCTTATCCTGATGAAAAATCAGAAAAGGAGACTCACAAGAAAGAGCAGATAGCTCAGAAACTCTTCTAGCAGAAGAGATAGCCAAAAGGAACAACACTTTCCAAGAAAGTAGTTTAATGTCCAAAAGAATGCATAGGTTCAAATGGAGGAGCCTGTAAAGTCCTCAGAACCAAATTAAGACTCCAAGGAGGAGAAATTGACTTAATGACAGGCTTAATACGAACTAAAGCCTGTACAATACAGTGTATATCAGGAAGTATAGCAATTTTTCTGTGAAATAAAACAGAAAGAGCGGAGATTTGTCCTTTCAAGGAACTTGCAGACAAACCCTTATCCAAACCATCCTGAAGGAACTGTAAAATTCTAGGAATTCTAAAAGAATGCCAGGAGAATTTATGAGAAGAACACCATGAAATGTAAGTCTTCCAAACTCTATAATAAATCTTTCTAGAGACAGATTTACGAGCTTGTAACATAGTATTAATCACTGAATCAGAGAAACCTCTCTGACTTAGAACTAAGCGTTCAATTTCCATACCTTCAAATTTAATGATTTGAGATCCTGATGGAAAAACGGACCTTGAGATAGTAGGTCTGGCCGTAACGGAAGTGGCCAAGGCGGGCAACTGGACATCTGAACCAGATCCGCATACCAAAACCTGTGTGGCCATGCTGGAGCCACCAGCAACACAAAAGACTGTTCCATGATGATTTTGGAAATCACTCTTGGAAGGAGAACTAGAGGCGGGAAGATGTAAGCAGGTTGATAACACCAAGGAAGTGTCAGCGCATCCACTGCTTCCGCCTGAACATCCCTGGACCTGGACAGGTATTTGGGAAGTTTCTTGTTTAGATGAGAGGCCATGAGATCTATCTCTGGAAGCCCCCACATCTGAACAATCTGAGAAAACACATCTGGATGGAGAGACCACTCCCCTGGATGTAAAGTCTGGCGGCTGAGATAATCCGCCTCCCAATTGTTTACACCTGGGATATGCACCGCAGAGATTAGACAGGAGCTGGATTCCGCCCAAGCAAGTATCCGAGATACTTCTTTCATAGCTTGGGGACTGTGAGTCCCACCCTGATGATTGACATAAGCCACAGTTGTGATATTGTCTGTCTGAAAACAAATGAACGGTTCTCTCTTTAGTAGAGGCCAAAACTGAAGAGCCCTGAAAATTGCACAGAGTTCTAAAATATTTATTGGTAATCTCGCCTCTTGAGATTTCCAAACCCCTTGTGCTGTCAGAGACCCCCAAACAGCTCCCCAACCTGAAAGACTCGCATCTGTTGAGATCACAGTCCAGGTTGGGCGAACAAAAGAAGCCCCTTGAACCAAACGATGGTGATCTATCCACCATGTCAGAGAGTGTCGTACATTGGGATTCAAGGATATTAATTGTGATATCTTTGTATAATCCCTGCACCATTGATTCAGCATACAAAGCTGTAGAGGTCTCATGTGAAAACGAGCAAAGGGGATTGCGTCCGATGCTGCAGTCATGAGACCTAAAACTTCCATGCACATAGCCACTGAAGGGAATTACTGAGACTGAAGTAGCCGACATGCTGCGACCAATCTTAAACGTCTCTTGTCTGTTAGAAACAGAGTCATGGACACTGAATCTATCTGGAAGCCTAAAAAGGTGACCCTTGTCTGAGGAATCAAGAAACTTTTTTGGTAAATTGATCCTCCGACCATGTTTCCGAAGAAACAACACTAGTTGATTCATGTGAGATTCTGCAGTATGTAAAGACTGAGCTAGTACCAAGATATCGTCCAAATAAGGAAACACCGCAATACCCTGTTCTCTGATTACAGATAATAGGGCACCCAGAACCTTTGAAAAGATTCTTGGATCTGTTGCTAGGCCAAATGGAAGAGCAACAAATTGGTAATGCTTGTCTAGAAAAGAGAATCTCAGAAACTGATAGTGTTCTGGATGAATCGGAATATGAAGGTATGCATCCTGCTAGTCTATTGTGGACATATAATGTCCTTGCTGAACAAAAGGCAGAATAGTCCTTATAGTCACCATCTTGAAAGTTGGTACTCTTACTTAACGATTCAAAATTTTCAGATCCAGAACTGGTCTGAACAAATTTTCTTTCTTTGGTACAATGAATAGGTTTGAATAAAACCCCAAACCTTGTTCCTGAGGAGGAACTGGCATGATTACCCCTGAAGACTCCAGGTCTGAAACACATTTCAGAAAAGCCTGAGCTTTTACTGGATTTACAGGAATGTGTGAGAGAAAAAATCTTCTCACAGGAGGTCTTATTTTGAATCCTATTCGATACCCTTGAGAGACAATGCTCTGAATCCAATGATTTTGGACAGATTCTATCCAAAAATCCTTGAAAAACCTTAATCTGCCCCCTACCAGCTGAGCTGGAATGAGGGCCGCACCTTCATATGGACTTAGGGGCAGATTTTGGTTTCCTAAATGGCTTGAATTTATTCCAATTTGAGGAAGGCTTCCAACTGGAAGCAGATTCCTTGGGAGGAGGATTGAGTTTTTGATCCTTATTCTGACGAATGGAACGAAAACGGTTAGAAGCCTTAGATTTACCCTTAGGTTTTTTATCCTGAGGCAAAAAAACTCCTTTTCCTCCAGTGATAGTTGAAATAATAGAATCCAACTGAGAACCAAATAAATTATTACCTTGGAAAGAAAGAGATAGTAATCTAGATTTAGATGTCATATCAGCATTCCAAGATTTAAGCCACAAAGCTCTTCTAGCTAATACAGCTAAAGACATGGATATAACAACAATTTTGATAATATCAAAAATGGCATCACAAATAAAATGATTAGCATGTTGTAGTAGGCGAACAATGCTAGATATGTCAGAATCCAATTCATGTTGCGCTAAATTTTCCAACCAGAAAGTTGAAGCAGCCGTAACATCACCCAAAGAAATAGCAGGTCTGAGAAGATGACCTGAATATAAATAGGTCTTCCTTAGATAAGATTCAAGCTTCCTATCTAAAGGATCCTTAAAGGAAGTGCTATCTTCCATAGGAATAGTGGTACGTTTAGCAAGAGTAGAAATAGCCCCATCAACTTTGGGGATTTTTTCCCAAAACTCTATAGATTTTGCTGGCAAAGGATACAATCTCTTAAACCTTGATGAAGGAATAAAGGAAGTACCTGGCTTATTCCATTCCCTAGAAATCATATCAGAAATAGCCTCAGGAATAGGAAAAACACCTGGAGAAACCACAAGAGGTTTAAAAACAGAATTTAAAGGTTTATTAGACTGAACGTCAATAGGACTGGTTACCTCAATATCCAAAGTAATTAACACTTCTTTTAATAAAGAACGCATATACTCTATTTTAAATAAATAAGTAGATTTGTCAGTGTCAATATCTGAGGAAGGATCTTCTGTTTCAGATAGATCCTCATCAGAAGAGGATGAATTATTATGTTGTTGGTCATTTGAAATTTCATCAGATAAATGAGAAGTTTAAAAAGACCTTTTACGTTTATTAGAAGGTGGAAATGCAGACAAAGCCTTCATAATAGATTCAGAAACAAAATCTTTAAAATTTACAAGTATATCATGCACATTAGAAATTGAAGGAACTGCAACTGGCAATGCACTATTACTGATAGAGACACTATCTGCATGTAAAAGTTTATCATGACAACTATTACAAACGACATTCGGTGGAATACTTTCTACAAGTTTACAACAAATGCACTTAACTTTGGTAGAACCGATGTCAGGCAGCAATGTTCCAGCAGAAATTTCAGAGACAGGATCAGATTGGGACATCTTGCTCAATGTAAGAGAAAAAACAACATATAAAGCAAAATGATCTATTTCCTTAAATGACAGTTTCAGGAATGGTAAAAAATGCAAAAGCATAGGCCTCTTGATAGAAAAGAAAGCAGGAGGCAAACAACAATGGGGTATAGAAATAATGAAAAAAATATGGGCGCCAAGAATGACGCACAACGTAACGAAAACTTTTTTGGTGCCAAAAATGACCGGAAATGACATACTTGCGTCACTAATGACGCCGCCGTGTGAAAGGTCTCGATGTCACGTATGACGCCGGAAATGACGAAGTTGCGTCAAAAACGTAATTTCCCGCGCCAAAAAAGTTTGCGCCAAAAATGACGCAATAAAGTCTAACATTTGACGCACCAGCGGGCCTAATACCCACAAATGCAAAAGTAGTCAAATTGAAAAAGACTAAACCCCAGGTAAGAAAAAATTTCTTAAAGTGTCCCAAATATGAAACTGACAGTCTGCAGAAGGAAATACATGAACCTGACTCATGGCAAATATAAGTACAATACATATATTTAGAACTTTACATAATTTGCATAAAGTGCCAAACCATAGCTGAGAGTGTCTTAAGAAAATGAAAACATACTTACCAAAAGACACCCATCCACATATAGCAGATAGCCAAACCAGTACTAAAACAGTTCTTTAGTAGAGGTAATGGTAAATTTGAGAGTATATTGTCGATCTGAAAAGGGAGGTAGGAGATGAATCTCTACGACCGATAACAGACAACCCATGAAAAAGACCCCCGTTAGGGAAATCATCGTATTCAATAGGTGATACTCCCTTCACGTCCCTCTGACATTCGCTGTACTCTGAGAGGAATCGGGCTTCAACAATGCTGAGAAGCGCTTATCAACGTAAAAATCTTAGCACAAACTTACTTCACCACCTCCATAGGAGGCAAAGTTTGTAAAAACTGAATTGTGGGTGTGGTGAGGGGTGTATTTATAGGCATTTTGAGGTTTGGGAAACTTTGCCCCTCCTGGTAGGATTGTATATCCCATATGTCACTAGCTCATGGACTCTTGCCAATTACATGAAAGAAATTCAAAATTCACAGGTTAAATTTATATTGGATTGTATTTGGAGTTTTACTTACAAATTAAAGGACGGCAATGGGCATAAGGTTTGCACCCTGTTACGCCAATTTATTTATGGGTCTATTTGAACGGAAACATATTGAAAATCCCCCCTGGAGTGCAAACCTTGTGCTTTTTAAACGCTATATAGATGACCTATTTATAATTTGGAATGGTGATCTAGAACTTTTAAATGTATTCTTTGAAGACCTAAATACTAACGATTGGGGTCTGAGTTTTACACACGAACAGAGTAAAATATCAATTAATTTTCTGGATATAAAAATTGAAAATAATAAAATTTTAACACAAACCTATTTCAAACCAGTTAATGCGAACAATTTTGTATATTATAACAGTTGCCAACTAGAAAAATTGAAAACATCCTAAAAGGACAGTTTCTAAGGGTCAGAAAAAATTGGACATAAATCAAGGGCTATGAGCATCAGGCAGACATCTTAGAACAAAAGTTCATAGAGGGGGCTATAATGCTATAAAAGTCCAAGAGTCCAAACAAGTTGCTGGTAAAAAGAACAGAATGGATCTGTTACAATACAAGAACAAGAATAAAAAACACAAAAAAACACAGAATCAAAATACACATAGGGGCTTGTCCTTTATATCCAATTACAGTGAAGATCATAGACTCATTAGAAAGATACTTAATAAACACTGGCACCTGGTGAGGAAAGATCCCCTTCTCAGTGACCTAATAGAGGAACGCCCAGAAATAATTTATAAAAAAGCTAGAATGTTAAAGAGCATTCTTGCACCCAGTTAATTTAATAAGAAGGGACTAAAAGATATTGATCTATAAGGAAATAAAATAAAAGTTTTTTTTTTCTTGTTTGAAATGCAAGGAATGCCAGTACAGCAAAAAACTAATGGCTAGATTACGAGTTTTGCGTTAAGGTGAAAAAGCAGTGTTATCAGGTCATAACGCTGCTTTTTTGGCCTTAACGCAAATAAACTTACGCAAATTGCATAAAGTCTTTTTTCAATGGGATTTTAATAGCGCCTGTATTACAAGCTTGTCCTGGGAGGCCAAAAAGTGAACGGTACACCCTATACCGCCAAGATCTGTAACGCATTCTAAAGTCAGTAGTTATGAGTTTTACGCTACAAAGCTGCAGCATAAAACTCATAACTAAACTGTCACAAAGTACACTAAACACCAATAAACTACCTATTAACCCCTAAACCGAGGCCCTCCCACATCGCAAACACTAAAATAAAATGATTATCCCCGAATCTGCTGCTCCAGACATCACCGCCACTAGAATAAACATATTAACCCCTAAACCGCTGCACTCCCGCCTTGCAAACACTAGAAAAATATTATTAACCCCTAATCTGCTGCCCCTAACATCTCTGCCACCTATCTACATTTATTAGCCCCTAAACTGCCGCCCCCAACGTCGCCGCCACTATACAAAATTTTTTAACCCCTAACCCTAACCCCCCCTAACTTAAATATAATTAAAATAAATCTAAATAAAACCTACTATTAATAACTAAATAATTCCTATTTAAAACTAAATACCTGTAAAATAAACCCTAAACTAGCTACAATATAACTAATAGTTACATTGTATCTATCTTAGGTTTTTTTTTATTTTACAGGCAAGTTTGTATTTATTTTAACTAGGTAGAATAGTTACTAAATAGTTATTAACTATTTACTAACTACCTAGTTAAAATAAATACAAATTTACCTGTAAAATAAAACCTAACCTGCCTTACAATAAAACCTAACCTAACCCTACAATTAAATAAATTCCCTAAATTAAATACAATTAACTAAATTCAATACAATTACCTAAATTACACCCCCCCACTAAATTACAGAAAATAAAAAAACAAATTATAAGAGCTTTAAACTAATTACACCTAATCTAATAGCCCTATCAAAATAAAAAAAGCCACCCAAAATAAAAAAAAACTGTAGCCTAAACTAAACTACCAATAGCCCTTAAAAGGGCCTTTTGCGGGGCATTGCCCCAAAGAAATCAGCTCTTTTACCTGTAAAAAAAAATACAACCACCCCAACAGTAAAACCCACCACCCACACAACCAACCCCCCAAATAAAAGCCTAACTAAAAAAACCTAAGCTCCCCATTGCCCTGAAAAGGGCATTTGGATGGGCATTGCCCTTAAAAGGGCATTAAGCTCTTTTGCAGCCCAAACCCCTAATCTAAAAATAAAACCCACCCAATACACCCTTAAAAAAGCCTAACACTAACCCCCGAAGATCCACTTACAGTTTTGAAGAGCCGACATCCATTGTCAATGAAGCCGGAAGAAGTCTTCATCCAAGCGGCAAGAAGTCCTCAACGAATCCGGCAGAAGTGGTCCTCCAGATGGGCAGAGGTCTTTACCCAGACGGCATCTTCTATCTTTATCACTCCGGCGCGGAGCGGGTCCATCTTCAAGACATCCGACACGGAGCATCCTCTTCCATTGACGGCTTCTTCTACAATGAAGGTTCCTTTAAATGACGACATCCAAGATAGCGTCCCTTAGATTCCGATTGGCTGATAAAATTCTATCAGCCAATCGGAATTAAGGTTGAAAAAATCCTATTGGCTGATGCAATCAGCCAATAGGATTGAGCTTTAATCCTATTGGCTGATCTAATCAGCCAGTAGGATTAAGCTCGCATTCTATTGGCTGATTAATTTAGTGTTTTTTTTTTGTGATTTAGTAACTATTCTACCTAGTTAAAATAAATACAAACTTGCCTGTAAAATAAAAATAAACCCTAAGATAGATACAATGTAACTATTAGTTATATTGTAGCTAGTTTAGGGTTTATTTTACAGGTAAGTATTTAGTTTTAAATAGGAATTATTTAGTTATTAATAGTAGGTTTTATTTAGATTTATTTTAATCATATTTAAGTTAGAGGGGTTAGGGTTAGGGGTTAATAAATTTAGTATAGTGGCGGCGACATTGGGAGTGGCAGATTAGGGGTTAATAAATGTAGATAGGTGGCGGCGATGTTAGGGACGGCAGATTAGGGGTTAATAATATTTAACTAGTGTTTGCGAGGTGGGAGTGCAGCGGTTCAGGGGTTAATATGTTTATTATAGTGGCGGCGATGTCCGGATGGCAGATTAGGGGTTAATAAGTATAATGTAGGTATCGGCGATGTTGGGGGCGGCAGATTAGAGGTTAATAAGTGTAAGATTAGGGTTGTTTAGACTCGGGTTCATGTTAGGGTGTTAGGTGTAAACATAAATTTTGTTTCCCCATAGGAATCAGTGGGGCTGCGTTACGGAGCTTAACGCTGCTTTTTTGCAGGTGTTATGCTTTTTTTCAGCCGGCTCTCCCCATTGATGTCTATTGGCAAATCATGCATGAGCACGTACAACCAGCTCACCGCTGACTTAAACAGCACTGGTATTGGAGTGCGGTATGGAGCACAAGTTTGCTCTACGCTCACTTCTTGTCTGTTAATGCCGGGTTGATAAAAACCTGTAATACCAGCGCTGTAGGTAAGTGAGCGGTTACAATAACGTGCAAGTTAGCAACCCACCCCTCTTAATGCAAAACTCGTAATCTAGCCGTAAGAAAGTATTAGCAACCCATAATAAATATGAACATCAAATTAATGAGAACATCAGATGCACAGATCATAATGTGATATACCTCATACAGTGTACATGCAATTACCAGTATTTAGGGCAGACGAGTCGCCCATTAAGAGATAGAATCAGAGAACACCTCTTAAAAATAAAATGGGGAAACTGCAAACACTTTGTGACGGATACCCCGGCTACCCCGACTGGGTAGCTCCGCCAAACGGGTCCTGCTTCCTCCCTGCCGACTGCAGCTATGTAGCTGGCAAGTGACCACAGCCAGTAGCCACCCCTGATGCCCGACAGCATCAGTACCCAGGGACCCACCCTGTGGCAGACTCCAGCTACCCAGACTGGGTAGCTCTGCCTGATGATCCTTTCTCTGCCTGGAACAGGCTGCTATGTAGCCCAGGAAAGTGATTTTAGCTGGAGCCAACCCAAATAACTAGACAGACTAGAATTCAGGTTAAACAAGAACTGACTTTATTGTAAAACATACACTCCTTTTATACACACAGCTCATCTTGATAACACAAAGGACAATCCCACAATTTCCCCACCATTCCCACCCTTCCAGACTGACCAGCGCCTCCATAGGACTCACAGTCCCACATAATCTCAATACATAGGGGTGGCGGTTTTGGGGTGATCCCGGTTGAGCGGCAGCACTTCCAGGGTGTCATTTTAAAGCTCTTAGTCCCCAGAATTCACAGTCCAAAAATAAGCATGATTAATTACTGGGGACTGGAGTTACAGTCCGTTGAGGTTATGGGGTTAGGGGTGTCCAAAACCCCCGGTTTCCAAAGTAGTTCCCCTCCGGTAATTGCCCCAACTCTTGTCCTCCCTAGGGGCTACTAATCCCCAAAAGAGCGGAGCTCTGGGGCACATGGTTGCTGGAGCGACCAGGGGTAAAGTTAGCGGGTGTCCTGCTGTCCTGTGGCTGACCGGGAGTTCCAGGAGCCTGGACAGCCTGAGAGAGGTTAGGCAGGTGTCCGTTGTGAGGTGACCGACCGGGAGTTCCAGGAGCCCAGCCAGCCTAGGTGGGTTTTCCTGATCATACACCAGCTCTTTTCTAAACAAGTTTGGAACACAAAACCATGCAACCAAAAGCTTCCAGAGATTGTGGTTGCTCTGAGGAGCCCAAAACCACTGAGAAACAACATGGGTGAGGTTGTAAGGGGGTGGGGGGTAGCCTTATCTGTCTGGTATCTGTGACACACTGTCAAAACACTTTAAAATCGTTCACAACCAGAAAGCAACAGGGTTGCAATATTGGGGAATTAAGAAATTGGTTAAGAACAGAGGTAAAGTTCTAGAAAAAAATATGCTATATGCAGAAGCAGAATACATTTTTAAATTCGAAATACTAACCCCTAATGGTTTGAATGCAGATTTTAATCCATTCATATAGCAGCAGGGATAACAATAGGACTATAGCATACTACACTATAGTATAGATCAATATACAAAAGTTGTGTATTTAACATGAACTATCTGATATAGATTTTTTTTAATTTTAACATAAGAGCTAAATGCAGTTTATTGTAAAGCTACTTATTTATAAAAAGGAAGTTGAAAATCACCTATACGATTTTGAAAGAGTAGCACACTTGTAATGAATATGTTAATTCAAAACATGCCCCTTTAAATTCTGGGAGAGCAATTTGGATAGGAGAAGTCCAAAAGGATATAAAAACCACAGGATTTGAATCCAACAGCTAAAAAATTTTGATGAAAATGCAGGTTACAGCACCGAAACGCGTAAAACAAATCTATCTGAACCGGATTCAAGTCTGAGAGTGCACACTCCAATACTTAACTGAAGACTGGAAGATTGAAACTTTGAATCACCCTCGCTTCTTCCCTCTTTACCGGTTACCCATTTGTTAGCCAATCAGGAGATTCAGAAGGATCACGTGATCACATCAGTCTGAGTGAGATGCTAATACACAGAGAACAAACACGCTGGAAGTTAGCAGCAGATTTGGAGCTCATATGCGGTCAGAGAATCAGCGGTATTAGTAGTGAAGGAGAACAACACGGAGGTCCGGTAAGATGGTGTCATGAGATGCAGGACACAGCATAGAAGGTACAATGCTATTTCATTGCAGAGCATAGAAGTATACAGCTTGTACAACACATCTAACTTTGTAACTGCAACATAGACAATAACGGCTATAAGCTACGCCCCCATCCGGTGACCTCACCTCCCACTCTCAACACATCTTCCCCTTTTTTCAAAGGACAAAGCATACATCAAATAACAAGGTATACAAGAAGCATAAAAAATAGTTTTGTTTAGTGTAACAAATAACAAGTTAAAGAGAATATATATGAACAACAAAAAATACAATCCTGACTTGAACATCAGGGTAGACTACTCTACTGCTCTAACTAGTGCTAATCCCGATATCGGGCTGAAAGTTTCACCACTCTTCCACTTGACGTCATTTTACATGAACTGTCCTCTGATACAGAAGAAGGTGATTGAGAGTCTGCTGGAAGCAAAGAAGTATCCCCGCTTTGATCTTGCTGAGGGGAAGGCACTCCTCTTAAAACAGGGGATCCCACCGGCGGTGGCTCTGAAGCATTCAGTGCCAAACTCTCAGGTACTGGCTGAAGATGTCTTCTATTTCGATGTGTGACTGTCCCTCTATCAGTAAGGACTACATAAGACCTTGGTTCTGGAGAGCATCCAATTACCGTAGCAGGCGTCCTCCCTTTTTTCTCATCATCCAGTTTAACTCTGACACTTTGCCTCACATTCAGCTCCTGCAAGGGCCTCACAGAGTTTTTTCTGTCATAGAAGAATCAATAACCCCTTTTAGCCTCTTCATCCTACCTAAGGACCTTGTTCCAAGGAACAGAGCTGGTTAGCTGGAAGACACCCAGAAAGGGTAAAGTGGTGCAAATCTGACGTGCTAGCATCAGCTATGCTGGGCTAAAACCTGTGGCTTGGATGGGAGTCGCCCTATAGGCCAAGAGAGCTAGGTAAGGCTCAGATTGCTTCAAAATGAACTTTGTTGTTTGAACTATCCCTTTCAGCCATTCCATTGGCCTGCGGGTAATGTGGACTTGATGTAGAATGGATGAAATCATATTCACTGTTGAAAGAACTGAATTCCATGGAAGCAAACTGCATTCCGTTATCACATTTACTAACTCCATTGGAATGCCCCACTGGACGAACAAGCTTTTGAGACGAGTGATAACGTCTTGACTGGTGATCTCATTCAAGGGTGCAATCTCCAGATATCTGGAATAGTAGTCAATAACAACTAGGTACTTTTTTCCGTGTAGTTCGCATTAGCAGCTATTTTCTGCCATAGGCCTGCAGGCAGCGGACTAGAAATCAAGGGCTCTCTTCTCTGAGTAGGCCGGCCTTCCTGGCAAAAGGCATATTTTGACAAGTGGCTTGCAATGTCAGAACTGATCCCAAGCCACCATACTGCCGTAGCTGCCCTTTCTCTGAATTTTGTAATGCCCAAGTGGTCATCATGAATCCTGCTTAACATCTCCTGCCGCATGCTAACAGGAATAACAATGCAGTTCTGGAACAGCACCAACCCATCCAGCTTCATGAGCTGCAACCTCTCTTACTGGTAAGAACTTAAAGATATCCAGGCTGCCAGGCTCTCGGGCCAACCTTCTTTTGTGTACTTAATAACTCCTTGAAAGTCTGTATCTAAACGTGTCTCCTTTCTTATTTGCTCTAGCTTCCCTGACAAAATGGATTTGGATGCCAGAACAGAATCCACATACACTTTCACATCTGATTCCATTGAAGATTCTTCAGCAGCAGCCAGCGGAAGCCTGAAAAGTGTATCTGCCACTACCAGTTGTTTCTTTTTGTTCTTTCCTTTTGTAACATGGCCGTATCTTTTCATATCTATCTATGACTGGACACAGCAAAAGAATTCTGCTCTGTCCGTACTTTCTTTTTAAAAAACCACCCTGCTCTAAGGAACCCCATGCCCCTAGAGCTACATCCAACTGCTCTCCCACCCCATGGGGAGGCACTTAATAGTAACCATGGCCATATCTATGCCGTTCATGATGGAGGCAGATTAGCACCCCCCTCCAAGTTAAAAAACTGCGACAGATGGTAAACTAAAATGAAAATACCCACACAACCATCCATCATATGGGACAGGCCGGTGGACAAGTCAATCACAAACTTGCTCTCTCACGTGACTTCTCCTTCCCGCTCAGCTCCTTTTCTATCCTAGGCTCAGCCCCTTACCTTCCTTCACCCAATCAGGGCCTCACTACCACCAGAGGTAAAAAGCCCCCTCCACCTAAGCTTTGCCTATCTCCGGGGGCGAACTTGACCCCTTGAATCATCAAGTTACTCGGCCCTCCCAACACAAACATAAACCTTCATCCTTAAATTCTCATTCTTCTATCTAGCCCCATGCCCCCAGAGCTACATCCAACAGCTCTCCCACCCCATGGGGAGGCACTTAATAGTAACCATGGCCATATCTATGCCATTTAAGATGGAGTACCCTCACCAAAGACATGCCTGACTTAGTCAGCCCAGTCCCGCCAACCTGCAAGATACCCTGCAAACCCTCATGAGATCCAAAAATAAACAGCAGCAGGCCAAATTAATTAAAATGTACCCTATCCTCCATAAAAAAATCACCTTTTCCAACATCCTCTAGATCTGAATAGCGTATCACAGAACCGTTGATCCTCTTCATAAATGACCCAACCAATTTGTTAACTTTTTTTCTGTTCCTGTCTTATCTGGATGGATCCCATGCTTAGCCTCGGGACAATTATTAGACCTTAATCTAAGACCTTAGAATATTAGTACTATATGCATGGCAGGAAACAAAACCACTAACCTGGCCAAGTCACTCTTTATCCTCCTGACCAACTCCTTCTGGGGCATAAAACCCAAATCATTAACTCCTGCATGGACCACCAAAATATCCGGAGGTCTATACTAGCCTTAGAAAAACCTAACTGAAGACCGTCCTCTTTTTGTGCCGCCGTCTTTCTGGCCCAGTGTATAAAAGAATGCCCCAACAATCAGATTATTTGAAAACCTAGGAAAAAACAAGAACAAAAACACACTAAACTTCAAATACCCAGTTCTGGACGAATGTATAAACGATAACTTTTAGATCCCCACCTACCAATATTCTTCAGCAACCTCTCATCCACACCTAAAGCAGCTGCCTCTGTGGCCACTCCTATTCTAAATGAATGAGACCCAAATTCAGCCGAAATCAAACCCAATTTGGACAATGCTCTACTAAGGACAGCCCGAAACTGAAAATGAGACAATGGGAACCCATCTTGATGAACTAACAACGAACCCCCAACTTGAGGCCGCAAACTCAAATACCTACCAAGCGATTTGCAAGGACAAATACTCAAACCACTTGAAAAAAACACAACTCTTTGGCCTTTATCACTTGATTTGTTGGCTCTTTTTCAAATATATCTCCACCCTAGAATCAGACCATAAAACATCCACTGGCAAACCACTATGACATCTACTTTTACTCACCAGCTCCGATATCTGGAAAGCACCAAAAAATGCAATAACAAAAGCCGCCTTAAACAATACCAATATGTCTCTCCCAGAACACAGAAAAAAAACCCACAGACCTTTTCACTCAATTGCTGAAATAGCCATCTAACTTTCTACAGTCTCTCCCAGAACACAGAAAAAAAACCCACAGACCTTTTCACTCAATTGCTGAAATAGCCATCTAACTTTCTACAGGTAGCCTTCTGGAAAATAGCTTCCCTCCCACCCTACCCCTCACCCCACCCACCCCAAGCTCATTTCCTCATTTATAGATAGTCTCCCACACAACTTTAACTCTCCTAAAATGACAGGTGCAAATACTGATCAGCACATCCTTCCATTCCCTTAACCCCATAGAATACACAGTACTTTTATTATATTATGTTTCACATACCTTTTTGTTCCCTTATGCAATTGTTACAGCAATTCTGTGTCTTTTATTTTTAACTGGTTCCCAATTCTGTAAAAATGCTCAACATAATTATATTCCTTTTTGCTACCCTTTGTCTCTATAACAAACTACACTATTCAATTACTCCTTCTCCCTCTCCACCTGCACTGTTCATTAGCCCATCTCTCTTAAACTCACCTTACTTTTCTACTCATGAACTTTACCTACTCCTAAACACTCTCTCTACCCCCTGCAGCTCATCTCAAAAGAAGTCTCACTACTGCAAATCTGTATCTCATCTCATGTCACTCTCCCTCTTGCTTCTACTTACTGCTGGTGACATCTCCCATAATCCTGGTCCCCAACCACTGACAAGCCGTGCACATCCATGTGTACCATCCCATAGACTCAGAAAACAAAACTCTGCTCACCTTACTCACATTCCTCTTGCATCTAAAGCCACTACCCCTTTCACCTGTGCACTCTGGAACTCTCGCTCTGTTTGCAACAAACTCACTTCTATACATGACCTCTTCATCTCCCGCTCCCTCAACCTTCTGGCCCTAACAGAAACCTGGCTTTCTCCCCTAGACACAGCATCCACTGCTGCTCTTTCACATGGGGGTCTCCCCTACAGCCACACTCCTAGGTCTGGTAATAGACAAGGAGGTGGTGTAGGTATTTTACTTTCCTCTCGTTGCACCGTCCAACAAATACACCCTATCTCTTCCCTCACTTTTCCCTCATTCGAAACCCACATGATTCGCTTATTCTCCCCTCTCTCTGTACGTGTTGCAGTCATATACCGACCCCCTGGCTCCGCAACTCAATTTCTAGATCACTTGGCTGCCTGGCTACCCTACTTCCTTTCCTCAGACACCCCTGCCCTCATTCTTGGCGACTTCAACATCCCCCTTAACAATCCCACTGCCTCATCTGCTAAACAACTTCTGCAACTCACTTCCTCTTTCGGTCTGTCACAGTGGACTGATTCTCACACTCACAAAGAAGGTCACTCCCTTGACCTAATCTTTAGCTATCGATGCACTCTCTCAAACTTCTCAAACTCCCCTTTTCCTCTTTCTGACCACCATCTCCTTACCTGCAACATATCATCCCTTCCTACAACTCTCCCACCTTCTACTCCTCACACCAAACTTCACAGAAGTATTAGGTCTTTAGATCAGCAACAACTTGCTAATTCCCTTCAACCACTCCTCTCATCCTTCTCCACCTTTTCCTGCCCTGAACAATCTATCTGCCACTATAATTCCACCCTTATATCCGTCCTTGACAATCTCGCCCCTCTTACCACTGCTAGGAAATCACACACTCATCCCCAGCCCTGGCATACTCCTCTGACACGGTACCTACGCAGATGTTCCCGTACTGCAGAGCGGCATTGGAGAAAATCACGGAGTTCAGCTGATTTTCTTCATTACAAATTCATCTTGAACTCCTACTACTCTGCCCTTAATCTCCACAAGCAACACTACTTCTCTACTCTTATCTCTAATCTTTCTTCAAACCCAAAACGTCTGTTCGCCACTTTCAATACTCTCCTCCGCCCTCCCCCACTTCCTAATACAACTTCTCTGTCAGCTCAAGACTTTGCCAGTCACTTCACTAACAAAATTGACTCCATCAGACATGAAATCAGCTCTCAACACAATTCCATTCTCTCCCCCCCTCAAATACTCTCACTCAACCACAACCCTCATAACCTGAAACTTAGTTCATTCTCTCCTGTCACTGAAGATGAAGTTTCAGCACTTATACTGCGCTCTCACCTCACTACCTGTCCCCTTGACCCTATCCCCTCACAGCTGCTCCCATCTCTCTCTGCTACCCTTACCCCTATGCTAACACACATTTTCAACCTCTCCCTCAGCACTGGTACATTTCCCTCATCGATGAAACATGCTCTGGTCACACCTATCCTCAAAAAACCTTCCCTTGATCCTACTTCCCCATCAAACTACCGCCCAATTTCCCTCCTCCCTCTTGCTTCAAAGCTTCTCGAAAAACTAGTATATGCACGCCTATCCCATTTCCTTACGTTAAACTCCCTTCTTGACCCGCTGCAATCTGGATTTCGTCCCTATCACTCCACAGAGACAGCTATTGTTAAGGTCACCAACGACCTACTTGCAGCTAAATCAAAAGGCCACTTCTCTCTGCTTATCCTCCTTGATCTGTCCGCAGCCTTTGACACTGTCGACCACCCTCTTTTGCTCCAAATCCTCCAATCCTTCGGCATCTGTGACACAGCCCTTTTGTGGCTATCTTCCTACCTGTCAAACCGTACCTTCAGTGTAGCCTTCTCTGGGGCCTCCTCTGCCCCATCACCACTTTCTGTCGGAGTACCACAAGGCTCTGTCCTCGGTCCCCTTCTCTTCTCAATCTATACGTCATCACTAGGTTCCCTAATTAAGTCCCACGGTTTCCAATATCATTTGTATGCCGATGACACCCAAATCTACTTCTCTGCACCAGAACTATCTCCTTCCTTGCTAACCCGTGTCACTAACTGTCTTTCTCACATCTCTTCCTGGATGTCCTCTCACTACCTCAAGCTAAATCTCTCCAAAACTGAGCTCCTCATTTTCCCCCCTTCTTCCAAAATCTCCACCCCCAATATCTCTATAACTGTCGACAACTCCATCATTACCCCTACCCCGCATGCCCGATGTCTCTGGGTTACATTTGACTCAGATCTTTCCTTCACTCCTCACATTCAGTCCTTGGCTACAGCCTGCCGCCTCCACCTTAAAAACATCTCTAAAATTAGACACTTCCTTACACAAGACACAACTAAGATTTTAATCCACTCTCTCATTCTTTCCCGCCTTGATTACTGCAACTCTGTCCTCTCTGGTCTCCCCACCTGCCGCCTAGCTCCTTTACAATCCATAATGAATGCCTCTGCCAGACTCGTCTTCCTTACACGTCGCTCTTCATCTGCTGCGCCTCTCTGCCAATCCCTTCACTGGCTTCCTCTTGCCTCTAGGATCAAACACAAAACTCTCACTCTGACATACAAAGCCCTCAACTGCACTGCTCCCCCCTACATCTCAGACCTTGTCTCCAGCTACTCTCCCTCCCGTCCCCTTCGCTCTACTCATGACCTCCTACTCTCCACCTCTCTTGTCACCTCATCACACTCCCGTTTACAGGACTTCTCCAGACTGGCTCCCATCTTGTGGAACTCTCTGCCTCCCTCCACAAGACTCTCTTCTAGTTTTAAAAGCTTCAAGTGCTCCCTAAAGACTCTACTGTTCAGGGACGCATACAACCTACGCTAACCTTTCCTAATACCAGTTCCTCTCCTCCACTGCAATCCCCTGAACCCTCTTAGTATGTAAGCCTAAAAGTCCAGCTGTTTGCAGATCACCTTCTTAAGAGCTGACTACAACAGTGCAACTCTTGGCAGGGCCCTCTACCCTGTAATTGTTTTGTTGTACTCCCCCTTTGTTTATAGCGCTGCGGAATCTGTTGGCGCTCTACAAATAACCGATAATAATAATAATAATAATAATACCACCTCATAAAAAGAGAAGCATACTTCTGGCAATACCTGACAAATCCTAACCAAAAGTTGAAAAGAAATGGGTCTCCTAGTATCTCTTACCCTTTGTCCAGGCTTAATGCCCTTCAGCACCTGCCTCACACAAAATGTCTTTGTAACATCAGGGAGACCTAATAATTTGAACCGAAAGGCCACAGCAGTCAATTTTCTCTCCCTCACAGCTAACAGCAAGCCATCAACCTTCCACTGCCACATCCATTCCAACAAAACTCCCAAAGCCTCATCCTGACCTTCCACCAGATCCTTCTGATCCAAACATACTTCCCAATCTGACCATGCTCTAGGATAAGCCACCCAAGTACCTGGAACCAGAGAAGACTTCACAAGTGAAGCAAGTCCTTCGTACCGAGCTGCCACAGAAATTCTGAACACACTTGTCCCACCTCGTCTGCTTGTGGGGCCAACTCCCGAAATCACTGCCACTGTGAACGAGATAAAACATCAGCCAAAGAGTTCTTCACCCTTGGAATATGCTTCACCCTAATCAAAACATTCATTCTCAGGCACTGCAGCACCAGAACTCTCATTAATCTAATAACAGAAGGCGACGCTGCCGTCAAATTATTAATAACAGACACAACTCCCATATTATCAGTGTAAAAAACAACAGACTTATTTTCAAGTTCACCCCTCCATACAAACAAAGACACCACAATTGGGAACAACTCAAAGAAAACAAAGTTCTTCACTAAATCCAACTCCCTCCAAAAATCAGGCCACTGTTCGGCACACCAATGGCCCCAGAAAAAAGCCCCAAAACTAATGCCTGCTGCCTCATCCGTAACCAAACCCAGCTCCTCGTTTGACACTCTTACTTCTTGGATCAATGACAAACCATTAAAACTGCCTAAAAAACTCAATCAGACCCTCAAATCTTCCTTAAGTTCCTTGTTGATCCTAACAATGAGTCCTGCTGTCGCTAGGGATAATCCTACAAAAAACACTCCCCATTGGAAGTATGTGGCAGGCAAAATTGAATTTACCTAAAAGTGATTGTAGGTCCTTCAAAGTCACTTTAGGAACCTCTAGAAAACGCTTAATCATCCTGACCAGGTCAACCACCTTGTCTTCTCGAAGTCTACATTCCATTTTCACAGAATCTATAGTTATACCCAAAAAAAACAAGGTAGTGACTGGAACTTTTGACTTATCAATAGCGGAACACCAAAATCCGCAGCAATCCAATAAAAAACATTACTCAACGTTACGCACACTTCCAACCCAGCCGGTCCCACAAACAAAAAATCATCAAGGCAGTGCACTACCGATTTGTAACCCGAACAAAAGAAAAAACGATGGCGCTTACCAATGATGGGGGTCTGTATATTGGAGCAGCGTTGTCTTCAGCGATGGCACCGGTCTGTATAATCCTGCCTGCAGCACCTGGAGCCCAGAAAGACACGCCTCCGTCAAAGGCGTACACTGTATCCACGAAAAACAAAAGCACTCCCGGGCATCACAGGTATGTTGGTTTGACAAAATATCCAGAGTATCCAAGAAGCAGCCTTCCATATAAGGAGATTACTCACTTGTCAAAGGATGCATATTTTACCAATGTTAACTCATCCAGAATGCCATCATTTACTAAACCCCCTTTTGTGTACGATAAATGATGAATTAACCAAAAATTTTTCAAGATTCTGGTTTCACTGCTAGCTTCTGACAAAAATGTTTGTCATAGGTCCACCAGGCCATCCCTCCATATGTCCTCTGTGCAGCCGCTATTTCATCAAAATAGCAAAAAAGAGGGGCCCCTTGGCCAGGAAATTTTTCTGCCATGACACTGGCATAAATTACAAATGCCTGAAACCAATTTGAAAATGTTTTGGGTAATTTACGGTATCGTTTTTTACGCTCCATCTCCTCTTTTTTAGCAGGATCATTTATAAAATTCTTCCGGAACCTCAAACTGCTCTAAGGGAAATAATGAAAAAAGTTCTATAAATTCCCTTTTATAAATCCTTTCCCTAATCTCACTGGACAAATGCAAACCCAATGGGCCAATGGAACAAAGGCAAGACCTTGCCATGGCCGTATCCACAACTCGCAACTCAGGACCACCTACTATTTTTGCTACATTACCTAATGACTGACTACCAGAACTAGCAACCTGCTCCAAAACAACAACATTACTAGCGCCCGCCTTCTCTTGAACCTGTTAGTATATTTATGAAAATCTTAGCAGTATTCTCCAAGCAATGTGTGAGTATATGGCAGGGAATATATTTAACAATCTTCCTTTAGACTGAACCCACAATCAATATACTTCTACTAAGACAACAAATAAAATTAATATAAATACCTGAACTCTTTTATTTAGTTAATATCCATGAACATTTTTGAAAAATATTTGCAATAAAAGGAATATGAAATAATATTATATGCACTTGAAAACTATTTAAATATGCTATGCAAAGTTCATACACGCTTATCTTTAAAACCAACCTTATTTATAAATAGCCTTTACATCCAAGCAACCATGCTTATAATCAATAGGGTAATATATATATTCTGCTATTTAACTGCAATTTATCCTAATACATAATTAACTTACAATATCAGAACTTGCACAGATGAGTTACTTAACAAATCAGATACAGATTTAAACAATATATAGGCTGTGAAATGCTAACTTAAAATCCAAACTATTTCTTTAACTCTGCTACAAACAGCAATAGTAATTGCTTACTTTAAATGCTTGCATACAAATAGGCAGGTTAAAAGCTATCTAAAACAATGACACACAGTTTAAAAGTACTATCTGCTCTTTAAATCTATTAACTGTAATGGCTATGCATATAACTTTTCTTACAAAAAACAAAACAAAAAACAAAACAACAACTTTGTATACATCACAAAATAAACAGCAATCCAGTTTCCAATGTTTCGCAAAAGATCCAATTTCACCTCAGAAATTCAAAATTTGGGGATAATGCATATGGAGTCCAATAGTAGGTGTGTGCTTTAATAATAACCACAGCAGTTATTATTCCTTCAGGAGTCAGCCAGCCACCTCCTCAGTCTCTATGCTGGGGTTTAAATCATCTGATCTCACCCCTCCCCTTTTTTGATTATTTATCAGTCATTGGTGAGTATTGGAAACGCCCACGGAGCCTTGTCATTGGATAATTGGAATATCTTATTTTTAACAGCCAAAAAACCTTTTGGTTGTAGTTCTCGTATGGCAACACCGGGTGGCAGCATTATAAACAGACACAGCAACATTTGAACAAACTTAAATCAGTATTTCTATGAAATGGTTATTAATTTTATCATAATTTACGGCAACAACTATTCACAATATTTGTTTTGGATAAGTTATATCTTAATGAATTTTCTGATCATTTTGATATGAAACATCAAATACATCTAATATTATATTAAAATAATTTATATTTCATTTAGCCTAACAGAAAGTTTATATTTCATAGTCATATCACATCAAAGTAACTTCCATATCTTCATCTCACTATATTTTAAGAGATGTATTTAACACTTTATAAACATTTATTGCACATTCATATGATATGACTTATTTCATCTCACGCAGACATTCCATCTGAAATAAAGTAATAAGTGTCATTTATTATTTTTATTTTTAGTTTCACAAATATCTATTCATGTTCTTAAAAACACAGAGGCTGATGTATTTAGTGCACCTATTTCTAAGTGCATAGATTGATGCCCATGACCAATGGTTGTCTGCAATAAAAATAGAAATAATTATTAGAAATGATCCAAGCATTCATATGTATTTGATGTAGTCATTACTCAACATAGCAATCATTCATTTAATATAAAATGTCTTAGTCCCATATATATATATACCTATCTGGGTTATTTGAATTATTCCAAACACATATGAAACTAGTGTTGTTCCCTTTGCAAAAATGGATTTATTTTTATTTAAAATCTAAGTACAGTTGCTTTGAAATCATAATGTAAGCCATGTGCCCTCACTGTATGCTATCCTTCCCCAGACACAATGTCTGTGTCACGTGTATTCTGGTGTTATCAGCCACACAGCCTGAGTCACTTAACAGGCAGCTGTCAATTTTCAGCTCCTTTGTTGGCAGGAAGTCCATATATGAGTGTGTATCCAGGCTCTTCGTCTCTTGCTCACCACATGGGGTACAGAGTGCTATGAAATTTGCACTTCCTAATTAAGAAGCAAATGTTTTCCCCTTGTTTCTTGGGACCTGTTGTCTGTAGCTCAGCCTGGAGATGTATATTCAATTTGTGAAGGTTTCTGAGTCAAATCCTGACATCAGAATTTAAACCTTATTCCAGTAATATCTGATACAAATATGGTTTCATACATAAACATATTTCCCTGTCCTATTGACATACATATATATATATAAATATGTATTTACCTGTGCCCTGACAAACCTGACTTCCAACTGTACTAGCGCCCACTCCCAAACCCGCTAACACACTCCCTGAAGGAACCTAAACCCTAGATATTGAAGAAACAACCGGCTGAGGTACTGAATTTTCAAGCTTAACCAACAATTCCCTCAAACTAGCTACTAAAGACCCTTACACAGATTCACCACCAACACTTGTTCTGCAAACACTCCCACCCCTAAAAGACCCACCAATTTCTTACCTGCCATCTCTTGTGTGTTACGGGAAGTCGTAGAATTGCCAACTGACTGAACTTCCATGCCGTGAAGCTCATCCTTGTGTGGCTCCGTCACAAGATTTCTCATTTCAGTAGGGATATCTTCGCCTCTAACCACTCCATACTGCTGGGACAGCTGTACGTTATGCTGTAAAATAGGAACATGTGAGAACCCTCTTACTGGGGGGAGAAGATTTCTCCCCTGTCTATTAACACTCAGGCTGGAATCCACAGCCGTGACGCCACCCCTACCCCGCTTAGGAGCTAAACTTCTTAAATCTGAAGACCCAACTTCCCCAGTTACATACCTCCTTTGAGGTCTGCCCCTAATATTTGTATTATGTTCACCTTTCCAAATAGGCCATCCTCTCCTCCTCCAACCCTCAAAATCCATACTGCCCTCGCGGGCCGTGCCAGTGCTGACCCCCCTCCCTCTCTGGCCCGCACCGCAATGATGGGCCATGCTCACCATTTCTGAAGGAGACGAGTTTTGAGGATGACCTTCTGTCCAAAAGGCCAACATCTGGGTTTACACAAATGTTCACTGTCCAGGAATCCAAAAGGCCAATAGGTGTCCCTTCTAGGTCATCTCTTGCTTGCCTAGAGCTCCCCATGCCTGACCGACTGTCAGGCCGTTCCATTCCTGCTTGCACACCTGTAAATGATAAACTTACATCTGAAATACCCCGCCCCTCCTATTTTTTATAAACAGACACAGCAACATTTGAACAAACTTAAATCAGTATTTCTATGAAATGGTTATTAATTTTATCATAATTTACGGCAACAACTATTCACAATATTTGTTTTGGATAAGTTATATCTTAATGAATTTTCTGATCATTTTGATATGAAACATCAAATACATCTAATATTATATTAAAATAATTTATATTTCATTTAGCCTAACAGAAAGTTTATATTTCATAGTCATATCACATCAAAATAACTTCCATATCTTCATCTCACTATATTTTAAGAGATGTATTTAACACTTTATAAACATTTATTGCACATTCATATGATATGACTTATTTCATCTCACGCAGACATTCCATCTGAAATAAAGTAATAAGTGTCATTTATTATTTTTATTTTTAGTTTCACAAATATCTATTCATGTTCTTAAAAACACAGAGGCTGATGTATTTAGTGCACCTATTTCTAAGTGCATAGATTGATGCCCATGACCAATGGTTGTCTGCAATAAAATAGAAATAATTATTAGAAATGATCCAAGCATTCATATGTATTTGATGTAGTCATTACTCAACATAGCAATCATTCATTTAATATAAAATGTCTTAGTCCCATATATATATATACCTATCTGGGTTATTTGAATTATTCCAAACACATATGAAACTAGTGTTGTTCCCTTTGCAAAAATGGATTTATTTTTATTTAAAATCTAAGTACAGTTGCTTTGAAATCATAATGTAAGCCATGTGCCCTCACTGTATGCTATCCTTCCCCAGACACAATGTCTGTGTCACGTGTATTCTGGTGTTATCAGCCACACAGCCTGAGTCACTTAACAGGCAGCTGTCAATTTTCAGCTCCTTTGTTGGCAGGAAGTCCATATATGAGTGTGTATCCAGGCTCTTCGTCTCTTGCTCACCACATGGGGTACAGAGTGCTATGAAATTTGCACTTCCTAATTAAGAAGCAAATGTTTTCCCCTTGTTTCTTGGGACCTGTTGTCTGTAGCTCAGCCTGGAGATGTATATTCAATTTGTGAAGGTTTCTGAGTCAAATCCTGACATCAGAATTTAAACCTTATTCCAGTAATATCTGATACAAATATGGTTTCATACATAAACATATTTCCCTGTCCTATTGACATATATATATATATATAAATATGTATTTACCTGTGCCCTGACAAACCTGACTTCCAACTGTACTAGCGCCCACTCCCAAACCCGCTAACACACTCCCTGAAGGAACCTAAACCCTAGATATTGAAGAAACAACCGGCTGAGGTACTGAATTTTCAAGCTTAACCAACAATTCCCTCAAACTAGCTACTAAAGACCCTTACACAGATTCACCACCAACACTTTTTCTGCAAACACTCCCACCCCTAAAAGACCCACCAATTGTGTGGCTCCGTCACAAGATTTCTCATTTCAGTAGGGATATCTTCGCCTCTAACCACTCCATACTGCTGGGACAGCTGTACGTTATGCTGTAAAATAGGAACATGTGAGAACCCCCTTACTGGGGGGAGAAGATTTCTCCCCTGTCTATTAACACTCAGGCTGGAATCCACAGCCATGACGCCACCCCTACCCCGCTTAGGAGCTAAACTTCTTAAATCTGAAGACCCAACTTCCCCAGTTACATACCTCCTTTGAGGTCTGCCCCTAATATTTGTATTATGTTCACCTTTCCAAATAGGCCATCCTCTCCTCCTCCAACCCTCAAAATCCATACTGCCCTCGCGGGCCGTGCCAGTGCTGACCCCCCTCCCTCTCTGGCCCGCACCGCAATGATGGGCCATGCTCACCATTTCTGAAGGAGACGAGTTTTGAGGATGACCTTCTGTCCAAAAGGCCAACATCTGGGTTTACACAAATGTTCACTGTCCAGGAATCCAAAAGGCCAATAGGTGTCCCTTCTAGGTCATCTCTTGCTTGCCTAGAGCTCCCCATGCCTGACCGACTGTCAGGCCGTTCCATTCCTGCTTGCACACCTGTAAATGATAAACTTACATCTGAAATACCCCGCCCCTCCTATTTTTTCTAATTTTGCCAGCCACCGCCCTAGAACTGGGGCCCAACTGACAAACCACCCCCTGCCCCTATTACCAGCTAAAAGCACCTGCCCATTATCACAAAATGGAAATTGAGATTTGGGCATAGGAAGGACAACCTCCTCATCTGAGGAGGTAAGGAACAGCCCAATATCTTCATCCACACCCAAATCAAAAACATTATTCCTGGACCCATCCAAAAGCCAGATTATTATACATGTTAGACTCTGAATAGCCACTAACAACCTAAAGCTTAGCCCTCCCACCAGGAGCCCCCATAAACTCATTAAAAGTTACCTCAGGCTGGGTCTCAGGTAAAGGGCCACTAACTTAATCAGACTTAAAAGATAAACTCAGACCCTCCACCCTAACAACCCCCACAGCTGCTGAACTGCTCCTAGTGTCAACTAATGAGCCCTGAAATAAAGGTTTAGACTCAGCAGGCTGCTGCTTCCTTCTGCTCAATGAAATCCCTTCAGACAAAGCACCAGCCTGCACTCCTGAAGAAAAGCCAGAACTGGAACCTCCACAGCCTCTCCTCCTATCAGGAACACAAGACAAGCTACCGGCATCTTCACCGGCGCTTGGGCTGTGCCGTCTCTTCCTAGAACCACCCTCTGCCTCAGGACTGAGGCGAACAGGGAGGCGAGAGCGCCGCACTGGCAGAATCCTAGGTGTCTCCAAATGATCCGGCCACACCACCGGAAGAACACCCCTCAGCTGCTCCTGCAACCACAAAGGTCCTTTTGCCTCAGCAATGGCCTTGAGCTGGACCAAAATTTCTTCAAAGTCTGCCATTATGAAGAGCCGAGTGAGAAAGACGAGTCAGTCACAAACTTGCTCTCTCACGTGACTTCTCCTTCCCGCTCAGCTCCTTTCCTATCCTAGGCTCCGCCCCTTACCTTCCTTCATCCAATCAGGGCCTCTCTTCCTCCAGGGGTCAAAAACCCCCTCCACCTAAGCTTCGCCCATCTCCGGGGGCGAACTAATCAGTTAGTCACAAACCTAATTTTTGTGACATTATTTACAGGTAATCACACTTTGCTTTTTATTGGAATTCCTTTGAAACGTAGAACAAGTGGTTGAGAAAAAAAAAAAAATCTTTCAGAATACAGAATAATCAGCATTGTATGCAGCAAAAGAATTATAACTTTGTTGTTGGCCAAAAAAAATATTTATTTTCAGCTTGTAGTCAAACACTTGTTGCATCTCACCAGCTGTGAAATAGGATTGTAATATCCAGAGAATGAAACAGTTGTCTGTTAATGTGCACACAAGTGTATTTAAACAATGTAATGAGAGACAAACGCGCATACAGCTGTTCTGGGGGAAAAAGGCAATGAATACAAAATATCACTTGTTTTATTATGTATTGTATGTGAACATGCAGTTTAACTCTTTGGTTGGCTGTGAAAAAGAAAAAATCTTTAAGGTACTTTTCCCCTCTGGTTTAAAATTCCAAACCAGCTCCAGACTTAAAGGGCCACTGTAAGTAAATATTTTCTATGCCTGTTACTAACTAACTACCCCAAATACGCTTTTTATCAATAGCATTTCATTAACATATCTCTACCGTATATCAGAAATCTTGTCTGCAAATTTAATTGTTTTCCAAACCCACTCTGTGGGTATCCTTTGCTCTGTACCAATCCTTTTACAATACCTAGGTTTCAAAATGGCGCTTTAAACACAAAGTTATTGGTTTAAGTATTTTGAACACACAGTGCTGAAAATAGTGGGCAGGATAACGTGACATCATCGGCGAATAAAAGATATAACTTTTAGAATGTTATGAAACTTCATTTTGGAGAAAATATAGGTCAGTAGGTTTTAATTAATGTTTATTAACTTTAATATGTTAGTTGTTTAGCTTAAAAATTATAACAGAAAGTAATCCTTTAAAGGAACATGGAATTTCATGTAGTATTCTTAATCTTAGCCTGCATTTTTTTATATAAAAAAAAAAAAAAAAAAAAAACTTTGGGCGAGATTACATATAAGGAGCAATCTTCAGTGCAAGTGCTGAAACCCGCGCCACTTGTAATTTCACTTTGCCGTAAATCGGATAAACTAGAGATGTCCAGAAATTAGCATAAATACAAATTTCTGGAGTTGCCAGTGACTTACGGCACTTTAGAAAGTGCCGGCGCCTAAGAAAATAAAAAAAAAATATCAAATATCCCGTAAAAGTCTAACCCGCTACCAAAAATAAACCCGATACGTAAAAACCCCTATATCCGCCATCAAACCCACATTGCAACTAATATTAAAGGAATTAACCCCTAAACCGACAACCCCCCACAACGCAATATGCCTAAACTATTAACCCCTAATCCGCCATTCACATACATCTCAATCTACCTAATAAATGTATTAACCCCTAAATCCGACAACCTCAACATCGCAAACTACCTAATAAAACGATTAACCCCTAAACCGCCAAACCCACAACGCAATAATGCTAATACATCTATTAACCCCTAAACCGCCAACCCCACAACACAAATAACTAATCACTAAGCCCCCTAACCTAACACCCCCTAAATTAACCCCATTACATCCATTAAAATACTAAATTACAATTAAAATAAAAAACCTAACATTACTTAAAAAATAAATAAGTTTAAAATAAGCAAAAATTACAGAAAATAAAAAAGTCTAGCATTACAGAAAATAATAAAGAAAATTATCAAAAATATAAAAATGATACATAATCCCTATGAAAATAAAAAAGCCCCCCAAAATAAAAACACCTCCTAATCTAATACTAAACTACCAGTAGCCCTTAAAAGGGCCTTTTGTAGGGCATTGCATAAAGTTAAACATCTCTTTTCCTTAAAAAAATACTAAGTCCCCCCTCTAACAGTAAAACCCCCCTCCAACCAAACCCACAAAATAAAAAAACCTAACACTAAAAAATCCTAAACTACCCATTGCCCCTAAAGGGGCATTTGTATGGGCATTGCCCTTAAAAGGGCATTCAGCTCTTTTACTGCCCTTAAAAGGGTTTTCAGCTCTTTTAAGATTGCCCCAAATCCCTAATCTAAAAAATAAAAAAGAAATATATATATTTTTTAAAAAGGCCTAACTCTAACCCCCAGATAGGTACTCACTGTTCTTGAAGTCCGGCGGTGAAGTCTTCTTCCAAGCGGCGGCCGGTTCCTGAAGTCCGGCGGTGAAGTCTTCTTCCAAGTGGCGACCTCTTCTATCTTCATCCTGGACCGTGGAACTGTAGACCGGCGACCACTTTACAAATCAGCCAATAAGATTTCAGTAGCTCTCCTCCTAGTGATTAGTTAATTGCATTGTGGGGTTTTGCGGTTTAGGGGTTAATAGATGTTAATAGGTAGTTTGTGATGTGTGTGAATAGCAGATTACGGGCTAATAGTTTAATTAGACATATTGCGTTGTTGGGGGGTTGTCGGTTTAGGGGTTAATACTTTTATTATTAGTTCCGATGTGGGTTAATGGTGGATTAGAGGTTAATATACTTTCTTAGTTATTGCGGTGGGGGATTGCGGTTGACAGGTAGATAGATATTGCGCATGCGTTAGGTGTTATTTTCAGGAGGTAGATATTGTGCATGCATTAGGTGTTAGTTAATATTTTCAGGCAGTTATGGGAGTTACGGTGCTCTTATACTCAGCGTAAGGCTTGCTGCACCTGCCTATGTGTGACGAGGTGAAAATGGAGTAAAATATCTCCATTTTCGCTGCGTAAGTCCTTGCCCTTAATATGTGATACCGATTTGTGACGCGGTTCTATGTTAGCTTATGGTAGTAAAAATTGTGGCAGACGGGTGAAATATACGTGCCGCGTTAAAAGTGCCGGCTTTTGCGGGCGACGCTGCATATGTAATGGAGCCCCTTGCTTCTGCCAGCCAATCAGCATTTGCACTGTCTGGAGCAATGCAGTATTCATTTTTTTTAGTAATCTATATCTATCAATCTATTTATATGTTTGAATATAGTTTATGTTTAAATTTCAAAGTTGGTTACTACTAGTGATTACAAAGCTGCTGAATTTCAATTAAATTGGTAAAGCCATTTTTACAAAGTGATGTTTTTCAGAAAAACTTCATTGATTGATAATTGTTTTTTTGGTCAGTACTACAGCTGACATGGCTGAATGTATTTTCATGAGGCTGAATGTATTTTCATGAAACTTAGCATACTGATAGCTTTTAACTTGTTTTAAGGCCCATTGGCAGATTTAAGTTTATAACTTTTATTATTTTTAATTTTTTTATGCAAATTACCTTTTGCATTTGAGCAGTGCAGGTTAAACATTTATGTCACCACCTGACAAGTAAAGGGCTTCTTCTCCAGCACATTATCAATCTAGATGCAGTGCAGGAGTCTGTAATCAGCAATCATTAACAAAAGTGCTGAGTTCACACTTTGCTCTACTGTGATCTCATGGGATTTCACTGAAATCTTACAAGATTTCATAGTAAACTTCCTTAAACTGAGAAGGGAAATAGTAACTGTGCTGCATATGCCAGATGCACACTTCCTTGCAAGTCCTGGGGCATGCATTCTGATTGGATGCATAAAGGGATACTAAACCCAAATTTTTATTTCATGATTCAGATAGAACATGGAATTGTAAGCAACTTTCTAATTTACTCCTATTATCAATTTGTCTACGTTCTCTTGGTATCTTTATTTGAAAAGCAGGAATGTAAGCTTAGGAGCCGGCCCATTTTTGGTTCAGCACCATGGTAGCAGTATCTAATTGGTGGCTAAACGTAGTACTTTTCAGCATTAAATGATTAGAAAAGTGTAGTATAAAACTGATTATTAAAATGCATGGATAGTGATTAGCATTTTAAAACACTCTTTTTAAAAGAAATGAAGGAATTAAGTTGTTTAAAACCTATATTTTACATTCCCTGCTGATGTAGTTACAGACAGCCCACAGAAATGGGCTCTCTGACATGCTCCACTGCAGTCCTATCATGTCTCTCTTGTTAGCATATTTAAATTAATATTCAGAGCTCCACCAACGCACAAGCACTGCATTACATGAAGCGCACTGCCAGAAGTCTAGCGCCTAGTCTGTGATGTCACAGCAAAGCTCTTCATTGCATTGCACATTTGCTCGGGATCGTCAGAAGGAGTGCATGTGTCTGGAACACCGGAATTAAAGGGACAGTCTAGTCAAAATTAAATTTCATTTTTTAGATAGGAGATGTAATTTTAATCAACTTTCCAATTTACAGTACTTTTATTATCAAATTTGCTTTGTTGTCTCTAAATTCTTAGTTGAAACTAAACCTAGGTAGGCTCATATGCAAATTTTTAAGCCCTTGAGGGCTGCCTCTTATCACATGCTTTTTAAATTGCTTTTAACAACAAGAGACTGTGGGCCATATAAATAACACTGGCCTAGATTTGGAGTTTTGTCGGTAACGACCCGCGTAGCTAACGCTGGCTTTTTTCTGGCCGCACCATAAAAATAACTCTGGTATTGAGAGTCCACAAAAAGGCTGCGTTAGGCTCCAAAAAAGGAGCGTAGAGCATTTTTAACGCAGCTTCAACTCTCGATACCAGTTTTGCTTACGCAAGCGGCCAGCCTCAAAAACGTGCTCGTGCACGATTCCCCCATAGGAAACAATGGGGCTGTTTGAGCTGAAAAAAAACCTAACACCTGCAAAAAAGCCGCGTTCAGCTCTTAACGTAGCCCCATTGTTTACTATGGGGAAACACTTCCTACTTCTGCACCGAACACCCTAACATGTACCCCGAGTCTAAACACCCCTAACCTTACACTTATTAACCCCTATTCTGCCGCCCCCGCTATCGCTGACCCCTGCATATTATTATTAACCCCTAATCTGCCGCTCCGTAAACCGCCGCTACTTACATTATCCTTATGTACCCCTAATCTGCTGCCCCTAACACCGCCGACCCCTATATTATATTTATTAACCCCTAATCTGCCCCCCACAACGTCGCCTCCACCTAACTACACTTATTAACCCCTAATCTGCCGAGCGGACCTGAGCGCTACTATAATAAAGTTATTAACCCCTAATCCGCCTCACTAACCCTATAATAAATAGTATAAACCCCTAATCTGCCCTCCCTAACATCGCCGACACCTAACTTCAAACATTAACCCCTAATCTGCCGACCGGAGCTCACCGCTACTATAATAAATGTATTAACCCCTAAATCTAAGTCTAACCCTAACACTAACACCCCCCTAAGTTAAATATAATTTTTATCTAACGAAATTAATTAACTCTTATTAAATAAATTATTCCTATTTAAAGCTAAATACTTACCTGTAAAATAAATCCTAATATAGCTACAATATAAATTATAATTACATTGTAGCTATTTTAGGATTAATATTTATTTTACAGGCAACTTTGTAATTATTTTAACCAGGTACAATAGCTATTAAATAGTTAAGAACTATTTAATAGTTACCTAGTTAAAATAATAACAAAATTACCTGTAAAATAAATCCTAACCTAAGTTACAATTAAACCTAACACTATACTATCATTAAATTAATTAAATAAAATACCTACAATTACCTACAATTAAACCTAACACTACACTATCAATAAATAAATTAAATACAATTCCTACAAATAACTACAATGAAATAAACTAACTAAAGTACAAAAAATAAAAAAGAACTAAGTTACAAAAAATAAAAATATATTTACAAACATAAGAAAAATATTACAACAATTTTAAACTAATTACACCTACTCTAAGCCCCCTAATAAAATAACAAAGACCCCCAAAATAACAAAATGCCCTACCCTATTCTAAATTACTACATTTCAAAGCTCTTTTACCTTACCAGCCCTGAACAGGGCCCTTTGCGGGGCATGCCCCAAGAAATTCAGCTCTTTTGCCTGTAAAAAAAACATACAATACCCCCCCCAACATTACAACCCACCACCCACATACCCCTAATCTAACCCATGATTCGGATGAAGTCTTCTATCAACGGCATCTTCAATCTTCTTTCTTCCGGATCCATCTTGCAGACCTCCGACGCGGAACATCCTCTTCTCCCGACGCCTACTAGCTGAATGACGGTTCCTTTAAGGGACGTCATCCAAGATGGCGTCCCTCGAATTCCGATTGGCTGATAGGATTCTATCAGCCAATCGGAATTAAGGTAGGAATATTCTGATTGGCTGATGGAATCAGCCAATCAGTATCAAGTTCAATCCGATTGGCTGATTCGATCGGCCAATCAGATTGAGCTTGCATTCTATTGGCTGTTCCGATCAGCCAATAGAATGCGAGCTCAATCTGATTGGCTGATTGGATCAGCCAATCGGATTGATCTTGATTCTGATTGGCTGATTCCATCAGCCAATCAGAATATTCCTACCTTAATTCCGATTGGCTGATAGAATCCTATCAGCCAATCGGAATTCAAGGGACGCCATCTTGGATGACGTCCCTTAAAGGAACCGTCATTCGGCTAGTAGGTGTCGGGAGAAGAGGATGTTCCGCGTCGGAGGTCTGCAAGATGGATCCGGAAGAAAGAAGATTGAAGATGCCGTTGATAGAAGACTTCATCCGGATCATGGACCTCTTCAGCTCCCGCTTGGATGAAGACTTCAGCCGGATCATGGACCTCTTCAGCCCCCCGCTTGGGCTTGGATCAGGACATCGGAGGAGCTCTTCTGGACGGATTGGTGAACCTGGTAGGGTGAAGACAAGGTAGGAAGATCTTCAGGGGCTTAGTGTTAGGTTTATTTAAGGGGGGTGTGGGTTAGATTAGGGGTATGTGGGTGGTGGGTTGTAATGTTGGGGGGGGGTATTGTATGTTTTTTTACAGGCAAAAGAGCTGAATTTCTTGGGGCATGCCCCGCAAAGGGCCCTGTTCAGGGCTGGTAAGGTAAAAGAGCTTTGAAATGTAGTAATTTAGAATAGGGTAGGGCATTTTGTTATTTGGGGGGTCTTTGTTATTTTATTAGGGGTCTTAGAGTAGGTGTAATTAGTTTAAAATTGTTGTAATATTTTTCTTATGTTTGTAAATATTTTTTTATTTTTTGTAACTTAGTTCTTTTTTATTTTTTGTACTTTAGTTAGTTTATTTCATTGTAGTTATTTGTAGGAAATGTATTTAATTTATTTATTGATAGTGTAGTGTTAGGTTTAATTGTAGGTAATTGTAGGTATTTTATTTAATTAATTTAATGATAGTATAGTGTTAGGTTTAATTGTAACTTAGGTTAGGATTTATTTTACAGGTAATTTTGTTATTATTTTAACTAGGTAACTATTAAATAGTTCTTAACTATTTAATAGCTATTGTACCTGGTTAAAATAATTACAAAGTTGCCTGTAAAATAAATATTAATCCTAAAATAGCTACAATGTAATTATAATTTATATTGTAACTATATTAGGATTTATTTTACAGGTAAGTATTTAGCTTTAAATAGGAATAATTTATTTAATAAGAGTTAATTAATTTTGTTAGATAAAAATTATATTTAACTTAGGGGGGTGTTAGTGTTAGGGTTAGACTTAGCTTTAGGGGTTAATACATTTATTATAGTAGCGGTGAGCTCCGGTCGGCAGATTAGGGGTTAATGTTTGAAGTTAGGTGTCGGCGATGTTAGGGAGGGCAGATTAGGGGTTAATACTATTTATTATAGGGTTAGTGATGCGGATTAGGGGTTAATAACTTTATAATAGTAGTGGTGCGGTCTGCTCGGCAGATTAGGGGTTAATAAGTGTAGGCAGGTGGAGGCGACGTTGTGGGGGGCAGATTAGGGGTTAATAAATATAATATAGGGGTGTTAGGGGCAGCAGATTAGGGGTACATAAGTATAACGTAGGTGGCGGTCGGCAGATTAGGGGTTAAAAAAATTTAATCGAGTGGCGGCGATGTGTGGGGGGGCCTCAGTTTAGGGGTACATAGGTAGTTTATGGGTGTTAGTGTACTTTAGAGTACAGTAGTTAAGAGCTTTATGAACCGGTGTTAGCCCAGAAAGCTCTTAACTACTGACTTTTTTCCTGCGGCTGGAGTTTTGTCGTTAGATGTCTAACGCTCACTTCAGCCACGACTCTAAATACCGGAGTTAGAAAGATCCCATTGAAAAGATAGGATACGCAATTGACGTAAGGGGATCTGCGGTATGGAAAAGTCGCGGCTGAAAAGTGAGCGTTAGACCCTTTTTTGAGTGACTCCAAATACCGGAGTTAGCCTAAAACCAGCGTTAGGAGCCTCTAACGCTGGTTTTCACGGCTAACGCCAAACCCCAAATCTAGGCCACTGTGTTCAGGCACAGGGAGTTATTTAAGAGTTTGCACAACACAATGCTAAATGCAACTCAATAGATTTTATATAGTCACAGTCATGTGATCAGGGGGCTGTCAGACGGTTCTTAGATACAAGGTAATCACAGAGGTAAAAAGTGTATTAATATAAGAGTGTTGGTTATGCAAAACTGGGGGATGGGTAATAAAGGAATTATATGTCTTTTAAAACAATAACAATTCTATTGTAGACTGTCCCTTTAAATAGCAAACAGCAATAGCAAACCTAGGTTGCCCACTGTTATTGGCTAATGCAAATTAGCCTCATGGTGGGTTTGGAAACAAGCCAGGTTTCAGATGACGATTGCGGATAAATGGTTTAGAAATAAAAGCGCAAGGTATTTATGCACATTTATGTTTACAAATAACCTATGCTATAACATAATAATCATTTTTGCCCTTACTATCCCTTTAAGGAGACCATTTATTCTGACCAAATTCTCAACTCTTTTTGCAGATATGCAGCCCTTAACTTGCAAGAAACGAACACCATTCTTTTACCTTTGTCAAACAAACTGCCTTCTGCTACAGCCAAATATTTCAAATTTTGACTCATCAGTCCAGAGCACCTGATGCCATTTTTCTGTACACCAGTTCCTGGGTTTTTGTGCATAGTTGAGTAATTTGGCCTTGTTTTTATTTACTTGTACAGTCTACCTAATTAACCAACATTTTAATTTTAATTTTAATGTCACTATAAAGACAGTAGAGTAGTATTAGTTAAGTTTCACTTTGATGCTGCCTGGCCCCAAGAAACATACAATAATCCATGTGTATACATTAAAGGGACAGTCAAGTCCAAAAAAAACTTTCATGATTTAAATAGGGTATGCAATTTTAAACAACTTCCCAATTTACTTTTATCACCAATTTTGCTTTGTTCTCTTGGTATTCTTAGTTGAAAGCTAAAACTAGGAGGTTCATATGCTAATTTCTTAGACCTTGAAGACTGCCTCTAATCTGAATACATTTTGACCACTAGAGGGCATTAGTTCACATGTTTCATATAGATAACATTGAGCTCATGCACGTAAACTGACCTAGGACTGAGCACTGATTGGCTAAACTGCATGTCTGTCAAAAGAACTGAAATAAGGGGGCAGTCATCAGAAGCTTAGATACAAGATAATTACAGAGGTAAAAAGTATATTAATATAACTGTGTTGGTTTTGCAAAACTGGGGAATGGGTAATAAAGGGATTATCTTTCTTTTTAAACAACAAAAATTCTGGTGTTGACTGTCCCTTTAATGTAACCCCAAGTGTGTGGTAATAGCAATACAATAATGATTAGGGTTCCATTTATCAAGCTTCATACGGAACTTGAGATCCCTTGTAGTGAAATGAAGAAGTAAAGGTCTTAAAGGGACATAGCAGTCAAAATATAAATGCACATGGATTTATTGCATCTTTGAATTGAAACATATTTTCAATACACATGTATTGGCAACAATGCTTTTATTTAGAGTTATCACTGTTTTAGTGTTAACATTTTTCTCTGCATGTGCATTTGAAGCATAGCTAGATATTGTCACTGCACCTACATTTTAAATAATGCAGTTGTTTAGATCATCAGTGGGGCTTGTTTCATGTCAGCAATTAACAAATTGAGTCATTACCAGATGGTACAAGCACCTTAGGCTCTCTGAACACAAGTGTTGTGTTTAAAATGCTGGTGCACGGTGCATACTTAAATACACTTTTGAAACAGCTATAGCTTTTATTAGAAGCATTTTTGCTAATGCATGTATATTACAAAATTGCTTCTGTTCAATACCAAAATGCACCCATGTGGTTTCCAATTTTGGCTGAAATTTCCCTTTAAGACTGTAGCTTCCTAACCTCTGCCAGAGTCAGGACATCCCAAAAGGATTGGTCCAGAATGATTGAGAAGCCCTGTTCTTATGTGATTGGCTGTGTGATAGCAGGGGGCGGGGCTGCTCAATCCTGCTTGCTTGTGTAATGTTCCATGTGGGTAGCAGATGCTGCACAAAAACCCTAAATGTGCATTCAAGTTCCCAGGTTGAGAACCTTGTACATTGTCTTCTAGTATCTTCTGTTTTAACACAAATAATCTTGCTTTAGCTGAATTTAATATTTCTCTACGGAATTACTCAGTTTGCCTTGATAGATAAAGTTATTTGCTTTACGCAGCAAAAAGACAATTTTCAAAACAATCATTTCAAATGATATTAAATCACTCTTAGGAAGCAGGATAATGCCTTTTACAAGTAATCAGTTGTATTGTTAATCATCGTCTCTCTTCTCACTGAAAAATATACAATTTAACTGCTGCAGAAAAATGGTCTTGCTCAGAAAATATCATTATATTCTACTCATTCATAGGGCTGGAGAATATATCTCTATATTTTACTGGTTAATATAAGTTATGATGTTAATGACAAGAAAAAGCCTAATTACTTACTCAATTACAGTTTGTTAACATTTCTGGGATCATCTAGGTCTGGTTGACTATTAAATAATGGAAATTGGACATCCCACTAGTTACACAAATGCCTTCCGTATGCTGCAAACTCTCAAAGGGCGGCAGCGTTTTAGGGGTGAAAAAAGTTACACCTGAAAATATGATCGTCAAAAATGCTCATAACTTGTCACAAGATCTGAGGTGAATAATATCACCTACTAAATATTCTGTTCCAAGGCAAATATTTCCCAGAATAATTACATCATTTTGAGAAAAAAAATAATAATAATCACACAATGATAACATGATACCCTCAGAGAAAAAAAAAAGCTCTCTGTGATGTAAAATTTTTAAAAGCTCTGTACACCACATGTGAACATTTTCCAGATGCTTCTCTAAAATAGGGGGCATCCAACTTTTGTAGGTTACTAAAGAAATTCACTTTCTCTCTGCTGAGGGTTGTGGGACTGGTTCTGCTGATTGGGTCAGTGGCAGTTTCTTCTCAGGACCAGAGTTCTCAGTGGCTCCCGAATGGCACTTTAACTATATGTTTAAGCCCTTTGTGAGGGTAAACACATACATTTGCAGGGTCGTTAGTGATAAAATGACATGCTCTAACAAGGCCTTTTACTTTTTTTAATGCAAAAAATAGTTTTTATTGTTTTAAATAGTGCTCTTACATGCACATATTAGAACTTTATATAGTTTAATTAAACAATCAAAAAACAATTGCTCAATAAGTTGAATTACATTTATACAAATTATTTTAAAAATTATATAAGAAAAGGTACCAGATTTTAAAGAAATATCTGCTGATATTATTTGCAGATGGCATGCTTAAAAATATATAAACATTGGCCTAGATTACAAGTGGAAGAGAAGTGGGGGAACGTGATCTCGAGGTTGCAATATCTTTTACCAACAGAACCCCTATTACAAGTCGCTTATAAGAAACAAAAATGGCGACCTTGATTGCTCAAGCTCACAGTAACTAATACTCCGGGTCCGAATGATCAAATGGCGTACGGACATAATTCGCTGTAGCAGATCATGTCCGCCCGACATCGCTGTATGCCACCAGCATACGCTGTCTGCATTTAACATTGCACAAGCATTTCTTGTGAAATGCTTGTGCAATGCCGCCCCTGCACATTTGCGGCCAATCGGCCGCTAGCAGGGGGTGTCAATCATACTGATCGTATCTGATCGGGATGATTGCAATCTGCCACCTCAGAGGTAGCGGATGAGTTAAGGAGCAGCGGTCTTATGATCAGCGAGCCAGAAACATTGGGCGGAGCAAGCAGCATTGGCCGCATGATAAATCACCCCCTCCTTATACTTTTAATGACAGAATCTATAATAATACTTACTTAATAATGACGTTTAATGACAAGCGTAAAGTGGAAACCCATGCTCATATTACAAGTTCATAGTTAACCCTTGTACTTGAGTGATAATAACAGTAACACTAGAGATATTGACCAAAGTGAAAAAAACTCTGGTATAACATTGTGATTGTTGATACCACAGGTTCTATTTTTACACTATTTAAAGACTTTTTACATAGAACATTGCTTATGCATAGACAAATCACTAATACTATATCTAGATGTAATGAAAGGGACAGTGTATTGTAATATTGTTTTCCCCTTGATGACTTTACAATGGCTTGTTATAGCAGCTGCAGAGTGTAAAATGTATGGGAAATGCCTCCTTTATATTTTTAAATGAAATAGCTGTCTTTGCTTATTGAAACCACAACCTAATTAAAATGTATGAGCTTGCAGGAAGAGTAGATCTCATTAGCTTATCTCTATATTTTCAAAAAATCCTCCCTATCTTTTCTTTCATTTTGTATTTTGAGAGAAAAATAAAAACATTTACCCTTTAGTATCTCTCTGTACCACCCACCCCTCCCACTGAAACATTGATTTCTATTAAACTTTCTTTTTCTATAACCAGTAATTGTATTGAAATTTACTTTATAAGTGGGAATACAATTGGCAAAAACAGATAGCTCAAATTATAAAATAAATGAAAACAATTTAACACACTCCAGTAGGTAAAATGGATAACTGGGAACACCTTAAGGGCTCATGCTCGCACATTAACTTCACTAAATGGAGGCTTTTTGCATGCGTTATGTTGCGCTCGTATTACAAGTTAAAAGTAAAAAGTTTTGGCGCAAGCGTAAACCTGACAGATACAAAAAAATTATGGCGACTGCCTTAACTTCTCTCATAAAAGTCAATGGAGTGCAAAAACCCGACTGTGTATATTCAACATTCCTAAATCCAACATGAATTATTAATATTTCACATTCTAATGTTTTTCACATAGAAGAATATGTTCTATTTCTTCTTACATACATATTTCTACATATATCTGTCTGTATATACTGTACCTATACCTACATATTTATTCCTATAGATATATAGGTATAGATATGTGTTTTACATGTACAGTATCAGATATTTAGAGAACAAAAAAAGTACATTATTTTCTATGTGAAGAACATAGGAATGTAAAAATGTGTTTTGTGCATCGTGTTTCGTGATTTCGATTTTAACACGGTCGGGTTAGCGCACATGAAAACATAGAAAATCTTAAGGCGCATTATTCAAATATTACATATAATGGATCAGACTACGAGTGTCACACTAACAGTTATGCATGAGCGAAAAGGGGTTGATCACGTCTGTTTGTACATGTTGGGTGTTGTGCTCGTATTACAAGTTGAAAGTAAAAGCAATCGCCTGAGCACAATTCAAGTTAAAGGAACATGAAACCCAAACATTTTTTTTTTCATGATTTAGGTAGAACATACAATTTAAACAACTTTCCAATTTACTTCTTTTTTTCAAATTTGGTTCATTCTCTTGATATAATTTGTTGAAAGAGCAGCAATGCACTACTGGTTTCTAATTGAACACATGGGTGAGCCAATGACAATCGATATATATATGCAGCCACCAATCAGCCGGTATAAACTAGGTTCTTTGCTGCTTCTGATCTTACCTAGATAAACCTTTCAGCAAAGGATAACAAGAGAAGGAAGTAAATTAAATAATAGAAGTAAATTGGAAAGTTGTTTGAAATTGTATGCTCTTTCTGAACCACGAAAGAAAAAATTTGGGTTTCATTTCCCTTTAACACTCATCGGAATAGCGCATCCTCAGAGTTCAGGTTAACTGTTTTGCAAAACAACCCGTTAACCCGAATTGCGAGAAAAACTTAAATCAAGTTTTCCATACATGTGCATGTATTCCCGCATAGAAATCAATGGAGAAAAAAAGTGTGTGTGGGGGGGAACAATACCCGAGATCGTGCAGACTCCATTGCATTTTCCCATTCTCCATAGAAGTCAATAGAGAAAAAAAATTGTTGGAAAAAAAAAACCATTGCGCAAACAGCATCTTCGCATTAGCAAATGTAATATATTTACAGTAAATACACAGTTAAAATCTTTATTAAATATGAATATTGCATAAATATGTTTTATCATGTTTTCATCTACTTAATGGCAAAGGGCTATAATACATTTATATATATATGTTTATATATGTGTGCATATATATATAAAGCAATGTTTTTATATATGTATATATGACTGTAAAAACATATATACACATATAAATGTATTAATATATATATACACATATACAAACAAATACATATTTAGCAATGTATATGTATGTGTCTCAATGTTAAAGCCCTTTGCTTAGCTTTTATTTTTCTAAAACCCGAGATCTCATATCTTTGAGCCCTTATAACTGTTTTGTGCAATCGCAATTTTGCTCAACTTGTAATATCACAGCAATGAAAAAAGGCTTGCGAAAAGACGATATCACTTGCGCAAAACCATTGGCACCTAATTTGTAATCTAGCGCTTTATATATATATATATATTTTTTTATTTATAACCAACAAAGGGTACAAGCATAAACAATATATCATCAACACACCTCGCAGGGTGAGTTAGAGGCAGAAAAAACAAAACGATAATAGAGGCAACATACATATCACAACGTTTGGATTTTTATGTTATTAAACTAACAACTTAAATAACGTCAACCTAAAATAAAATAAAAATATAAAGTTATTAAACTAACTTAACTTGAATAACCTCAACCGAAAATAAAATAAAAATAAAGTAAGAATTCAAACAATAATTAACTTTAAAAGGGGATTACAGCAAAGGAGTAGCTTAGATCAAATTTGGGTTCAACCCTTAAGGAAAATAGGCTAAATTAAGGCATTAATGTTCGTCAAGATGTCAACCCAAGGATGCTTAATATACAGAAATCTTCAGTGATAAGGAGGGGACATTGGCTAACATTGATATGCTCACTACCAGGTCACTGTTGGATACAGCTATTGGAGTAAGCAGGGCCGTCTTTAACACAGGGCAAAAGGGGCAGCTGCCCAGGGCCCTGTCTTTGTTGAGGGGCCCAAGAGTCCTAAAAAAAATAATAATAATATATATATTTTTTGGTTCATGTTAGACTGCTGATGTAATGTGACATGGGGGGCACATACAGTCAGTCCTAATACTGTCACAGTCAAAAGTTCTCTGCTTATATTTGTGAGAAACTGTGACAAACCGTGCTGTCATGTGACATGCCAAGCTAGTGCCATGTGCTGTTTTAGATGTGCACTGTGCAGCACTAAATGCTAAACCTTAACTCAGCATCCAGCCAATCCCACTGCATCAAAAATGGTCCTGCTGGGGTTACCACTGTAACCAGGTAACTGCTCTGGTGGTGGGGATGGTTTCTGGGTAGGGCTGACTGTAGGCGCATGCAGCAGAAAGCTGGAGCAGCAGGCATGTGAGGATTTGAGCATCTGTTCTGCTCTCTTCAGTCTTGAGGCTGTGTGACTTGTCTCACACTGCATCAATGCAGCCTTGGACAGACAGCATCCAATCTGCTGGTCCCCTTAGCCCTGCTCTTTCTGCTGTGGCCCTAAGATCAACTAACTGAAGTTTGTTAGGGGAACAGTGCTTTGTAGAAATGTGTCAGTGGAAAAAATAAGTACACCCCTCCCACATGCAGCATTGTATAGTGCAGGGTGAGAGGGAACTTGTTCCTATCAAAGAAGTGACATGTGCTGCTGTGGCTGATGTATAGTGCCATGCTGATACTTCACACATTAAGTTAAGGTTTATTTTTATGGGTTTTTTTTTCTCTCTGTCTCAGATTTTACAGCTTCCAATAGTAGTTCTGCTGTTCCAGTCAGTAAACTTATATTTGTCTGCACCTCCATGCTTCCTCCTCAGTCTTTACCTTGCTTTGCTCCTGTTAACTGCCCTAAATATCTTTAACCAGCTAACCTCACACCAGAATCACATTCAAAAGCATATTAAATTAATGTTTATATATTTATTTACCTATTAGTACTGTTTCAGTCCAGTTTCACATATTGCAATTTATTTCATTTTTTTAAATGATTAGCCAAGCTGCTGGGCTAATAATTTAAATAAAAATTATAACATAAATTGATTTAGTTGTTTTTTGGGATGTTGGGGTGGAGAGCGAAATTGCATGGGGGGGGGGGGGGGGCAAGAAAATGTTTGCCCAGGGTCCAGTCAGTATTAAAGATGGCCCTGGGAGTAAGCTGGTAGAACATCCAAGCGGAATATAATATAATAATTAGGAGTTATAGCTACCGATATGGTACAGTTTAGTTGATTTAAGTAAGATTTCTGACAATGGCTTTTGAAAAGTTTGCAATCCTATTCAACTGCAGTGAGAAGCTACTTGATGAGACCAATCAATACTGTTACAGTATAATAAGGCACATTGATCATGAGGGTCCCACTATATAACAAAATACCATGATATATTGCCTATGATATAGTGAAAAGAATAGATATAATTGCATACAGACAAACTATATATCGCTGACAGATTGAGTGATGTATGTAATCCTGTCCTCAAGACAATGATCAACATAAGTATAGCCGAGGGGCAAAGAATTTAGTATACCTAGCAGTGAAATAAGAAGGGACTGTGGGTTTAAGCAATTTTCAATATATATTCAGACCTTATCTTGGAGCTGTACTAAATGTGAGGAAACTAAAAACAAAAATGCTAAGTTGCAGCAAGTCAACTTCAATAACATGTTATTATAACATATCAAATGTACAATTAACTGTTACTATTCATTGAAATGGATTATGGCATTAATGGGAAAATTGGAATGCTTGAGTGTAGAGATTGAAAAGGAGTGTATTTCTTGAAAAATTTGGGATTAAAATTTCAAGATCCAGACCCCATTTTGCAGTACTATACCTGTACCTATATAGAAAATTAAAGCATTGCTTTTTCCATTCAAAACTGGATTTGACATGGCTATCACCCATTCAGCACACCCAGGATATGATTAGACAATATACAAATTAATGAGCCAACATAACTAACATACCAAGTCACATTGAAAGGGCACACAATTAGTATTGGCATGGAAACTGTGCTAGAAGTAACCAGAACTTAAGATAATTCAGGTACTAGTGTACTGAATGATAAGGGATATATCTGAAAATAATAGATTGTAAGATATGAGTGACTCTCAAGTGAGATTTTAAGAAAATATAAACAGTAACAAAATTACATTTAAGCTGATTCAATCAGATTGAGCTCGCATTCTATTGGCTGATCGGAACAGCCAATAGAATGCGAGCTCAATCTGATTGGCTGATTGGATCAGCCAATCGGATTGAACTTGATTCTGATTGGCTGATTCCCATAAACTAAATACCGGCGTTAGGAAGATCCCATTAAAAAGATAGGATACGCAAATGACGTAAGGGGATCTGCGGTATGGAAAAGTCGGGGCTGCAAAGTGAGCGTTAGACCCTTTCCTGACTGACTCCAAATACGGGCGGTAGCCCAAAACCAGCGTTAGGAGCCTCTAACGCTGGTTTTGACGGCTACCACCCAACTCTAAATCTAGGCCTGTATTTGCAATATTTTCTGCCACTCTCTAGCGCTTTATATTTAATATTTCATATAAAAATTATCGGCTAGATTACGAGTTGTGCGTTAGCCTTAAAAAGCAGCGTTGGCCGGTCCCAGCACTGCTTTTTAACGCCCGCTGGTATTACGAATCTTGAAGGTACAGGTGTGCCGCTCACTTTTTTGGCCAGACTTGGAAATACCGCAAATCCACTCACGTCAATTGCGTATCCTATTTTTTCAATGGTAGACCCTCTCCTGTCAAGACTGGTACCGCATTTTAAATTCAGTAGTTAAGAGTTTTACACTACAACGCCATAGCATAAAACTCTTAACTAAAGTGCTAAAAAGTACACTAACACACATAAACTACCTATTAACCACTAAACCGAGCCCCCCCCCATCGCAAGCACTAAAATAATTTTTTTAACCCCTAATCTACCGAACCAGACATAACCGTCACTATAATAAATATATTAACCCCTAAACCGCCGCACTCCCGCCTCACAAACATTAGTTAAATATTATTAACCCCTAATCTGACATCCCTAACATCGCCAACACCTACCTACATTTATTAACCCCTAATCTGCCATCTCCAACGTCGCCGCCACTATACTAAAGTTATTAACCCCTAAACCTAAGTCTAACCCTAACCCTAACACCCCCTAGCTTAAATATAATTTAAATAAATCTAAATAAAATTACTATCATTAACTAAATAATTCCTATTTAAAACTAAATACTTACCTATAAAATAAACCCTAAGCTAGCTACAATATAACTAATAGTTACAGAGCTTAGGGTTTATTTTTATTTTACAGGCAAGTTTGTATTTATTTTAACTAGGTAGAATAGTTACTAAATAGTTATTAACTATTTAATAACTACCTAGCTAAAATAAATACAAAGTTACCTGTGAAATAAAACCTAACCTAAGTTACAATTACACCTAACACTACACTATAATTAAGTTAATTCCCTAAATTAAATACAAATAAACACAATTATATAAAGTACAAAAAAAAACAAACACTAAATTACAGAACATAATAAACAAATTACAAGATTTTTAAACTAATTACACCAAATCTAATCCCCCTAACAAAATAAATAAAAAAAAAATAGAAAAAAGCCCTACCCTGCACTAAATTACAAATAGCCCTTAAAAGGGCCTTTTGCGGGGCATTGTCCCAAAGTAATCAGCTCTCTTACCTGTAAAAAAAATTACAAATCCCCCCCAACATTAAAACCCACCACCCACACAACCAACCCTACTCTAAAACCCACCCAATACCCCCTTAAAAAAACCGAACACTAATTCCTTGAAGATCACCTTACAGGGAGAAGTCTTCACCCAACCGGGCCGAAGTCCCCAACGAAGCCGGGAGAAGTCTTCATCCAAGCCGGGCGAAGTGGTCCTCCAGACGGGCAGAAGTCTTCATCCAGATGTCATCTTCTATCTTCATTCATCCTGCGCTGAGCTGGTCCATCTTCAAGACATCCGACGAGGAGCATCCTCTTTAATCGACGGCTAACACAGAATGAAGGTACCTTTAAGTGACGTCATCCAAGATCCAAGAATTCTATCAGCCAATCGGAATTAAGGTAGAAAAAATCCTATTGGCTGATGCAATCAGCCAATAGGATTGAAGTTCAATCCTATTGGCTGATCCAATCAGCCAATAGAATGCGAGCTCAATCCTATTGGCTGATTGGATCAGCCAATAGGATTGAACTTCAATCCTATTGGCTGATTGCATCAGCCAATAGGATTTTTTCTACCTTAATTCCGATTGGCTGATAGAATTCTATCAGCCAATCAGAATTGAAGGGACGCCATCTTGGATGACGTCACTTAAAGGTACCTTCATTCTGTGTTAGCCATCGATTGAAGAGGAAGCTCAGCGTCAGATGTCTTGAAGATGGACCCGCTCCGCGCCGGATGTATGAAGATAGAAGAGGCCGTCTGGATGAAGACTTCTGCCAGTCTGGAGGACCACTTCGCCCGGCTTGGATGAAGACTTCTCCCAGCTTCGTTGAGGACTTCGGCCTGGTTGGGTGAAGACTTCTCCCGGTAAGGTGATCTTCAAGGGGTTAGAGTTAGGTTTTTTTAAGGGGGTATTGGGTGGGTTTTAGAGTAGGGTTGGTTGTGTGCGTGGTGGGTTTTATTGTTGGGGGGGATTTGGATTTTTTTTTACAGGTAAGAGAGCTGATTACTTTGGGGCAATGCCCCGCAAAAGGCCCTTTTAAGGACTATTTGTAATTTAGTGCAGGGTAGGGCTTTTTTTTTTATTTTGGGAGGGCTTTTTTATTTTGTTAGGGGGATTAGATTAGGTGTAATTAGTTTAAAAATCTTGTAATTTGTTTATTATTTTCTGTAATTTAGTGTTTGTTTGTTTTTGTACTTTAGATAATTTTATTTAATTGTATTTAATTTAGGGAATTAACTTAATTAAAGTGTAGTGTTAGGTGTAATTGTAACTTAGGTTAGGTTTTATTTCACAGGTAAATTTGTATTTATTTTAGCTAGGTAGTTAGTAAATAGTTATTAACTATTTAGTAACTATTCTACCTAGTAAACATAAATACAAACTTGCCTGTAAATTAAAAATAAACCCTAAGCTAGATACGCTGTAACTATTAGTTATATTGTAGCTAGCGTAGGGTTTATTTTACAGGTACGTGATTAGTTTTAAATAGGAATTATTTAGTTAATGATAGTAATTTTATTTAGATTTCTTTTAATTATATTTAAGTTAGGGGGTGTTAGGTTTAGGGTTAGACTTAGGTTTAGGGGTTAATAACTTTAATATAGTGGCGGCAACATAGGGGGTGGCAGATTAGGGGTTAATAAATATAATGTAGGTGTCGGCGATGTTGGGGGCTGCAGAGTAGGGTTTCATAAGTATTATGTAGGTGGCGGCAGTGTCCGGAGCGGCAGATTAGTGGTTAATAATATAATGTAGGTTGCGGCGATGTCGGGGGCGGCAGATTAGAGGTTAATAAGTGTAAGATTAGGGGTGTTTAGACTCGGGGTTCATGTTAGGGTGTTAGGTGTAGACATAAAATGTATTTCCCCATAGGAATCAATGGGGCTGCGTTAAGGAGCTTTAGGCTGCTTTTTGGTAGGTGTTAGACTTTTTTTCAGCCGGCTCTCCCCGTTGATTCCTATGGGGAAATCGTGCACGAGCACGTTACACCAGCTCACCGCTAACATAAGCAGTGCTGGTGTTGGAGTGCGGTAAGGAGCAGAGTTTTTCTCAACGCTCACTTCTTGTCTGGGTTGTAAAAACCCGTAATACCAGCGCTGTCTGTAAGTGAGATATCACAATGAAGTAAGGAAATATTTGGGTAATATGACCGGTATTTGCACTTGCTTGGTTTTATTTGAATGAAACACAGCTATTATTCAGATTATATATTTACACATGCCCAGTTAAATCTTAAGAAAATACAATGTACTGTTCTTGCTTTCTAATTAAAAAATAAAACAGATATTAAAAACACATATTTAAAATATTTTAAAATATATATATATATATTTATATTTATTTAAAGAACATGAACCCCAATTTTTTTTATGATTCAGATAGAGATTGAGAATACAATTTTAAACAACATTCCAATTTACTTCTATTATATAATTTGCTTCATTCTTTAGGTATCCCTTGTTGAAGAAATAGCAATGCACATGGGTGAGCCAATAACACAAAATATCTATGTGCAGCCACCCATCAGCAGTTACTGAGTCTATTTAGATATGCTTTTCAACAAATGATACCAAGAGAATGGATAAATTAGATAATAAAAGTAAATTAGAAAGTTGTTTAAAATTGCAATGCTCTTTCTAAATTATGAAAGAAAAAATGTGGCTTTCATGTCCCTTTAACATATAATTCATGGCCACTTATTAATGGGACACTAATCCCTTGAAAACAGTGCTATTTTTTTCAAAATCTAAATATTTACATACTATATTTTAAACATATATATATATACCGTATATAGTGAAAAGTGATGAGAGCGCCACTGAAATATTGTCTCAAATATGAGTGTTCAAAATAGATATGTTTATATATATATATATATATATATATATATATATATATTTGTATTTTATCTATGTATAAATGGAGCTGCTGTTATATACAATATACGAGAAATAGAAAAAGAAACTAACAGCGCTTGCAATGTGTAATAAACTTGCGTGTGATCAAGTGAATAATTCAATACAAAAAGGTGTATAAAAAATAAATATTTATTTGTTTAACTTCTATCTCATGCAGAAAAGTTAATCGTTATGTCTACTGATACCTTACACATATAATGGTAAAATTATGAGAAAATTGAGCAGACTAAAGCATCTCTCTGTGCTTTAAACAAATCATGCTAATCGCCAATAATATCACAATGAAGGAAATACTAAAACAATAAGGACCTCCAATGTGGTGAGACCAAAGTCTAAAAGGCAGCTGCTAGCCTGTATTATCTAAAACACCAATACAATTGCTATCTGCTGAAGAAACTAAAAGAGTTAAAAAAGTTAAAAGACTACAGGGTCAAATGAGTGCCATTTTTACCTCCTTTTACCTAGTCTTAGATGACCCAGAAAGTTAATTTTAAGCAATCTTTGGTCTCACCTCCCTATACTATTGATACATCCAGGACTTTCAAGGATACTCCAAATTGTTTTTAGTGTGTTATGCTCCACAAACATATTCCAAATTTCTATTTATCTCTTCGTGCAAACAAGGCTGTGTGGGAACAGTCTTGTTTGCACAAAGAGATAAATAGAAAACCTAAGTTACAACATGGCAGCTCCCATTGTTTCTAGACACTAAGGGGTAGATTTACCAATGTCTGTTTGACATGATACGCTGTAGCGTATCATGTCCGACAGACATTGCTGAATGCTGACGCCTACGGAAAAAGCAGCCTACAAAGAAGCCATCACTACCCACCACCACCTCATCAAAACCATCAAGAAAACAGCAATCCAAGACAGAATAAACGCCAACACCCACAGCAGCAAGGAGCTGTTCACAGTCATCAAATAATTGTCCAAACCAAACAGCGACACCAACAACATCCCACCCTCCCAGGAACTCTGCGACAACCTTGTCACATACTTCCATTGCAAGATCGTCAACATCTACGACAGCCTCGGGCCCCAAACCTTAACCACTAACGCCGACCCACCAACCCCCACGACACCGCACCCAAAAACACTTCCACCTACCCCCCACAGACCATCTGGAGCCCCCTCACCACAGAGGACACCCTTAGGATCATGAGATTGATCCACTCCGGAGCACCCTCAGACCCATGCCCGCATTACATCTTCAACAAAGCGGGTGACAACTTCTCACCCAATCTCTGCCGCACCATCAACTGCTCCATCGAGACCAGCACCTTCCCGGAAGACTGGAAGCACGCAGAGGTGAACTCCTTGCTGAAGAAACCCATGGCAGACCCCAAGGACCCTAAGAACTTCCGTCCCATCTCAATACTCCCCTTTCCGGCCAAAGTCATTGAGAAGGCAATCAACTCTCAACTCGCCAACCACACATTGAACCCCTCCCAGTCTGGTTTCAGGAGCAGCCACAGCACCGAGACCGCCCTCCTCGCTGCCACAGACGACATCCGCACCCTACTCCACCGAGGGGAGACTACCACCCTCATCCTCCTGGACCTCTTAGCAGCATTCAAAACCGTCTCCCACCGCACCCTCCACACCCACCTACACAACGCCGGCATCCATGACAAAGCCCTGGAATGGATCACCTCCTTCCTCACCGGCAGAACCCAGAAAGTGAGACTCCTGCCCTTCACCTCCAAGCCCACATAGATCAGCTGCGGTGTACCCCAAGGCTTTTCGCTGAGCCATACCCTCTTCAATATCTACATGGCCCCCCTTGACACAATCATCCGACAACACAACCTCAACATCGTCTCCTACGCTGACGACACCCAGCTGATCCTCTCACTCACCAGAGACCCCACCACCGGCAAGAAAAACGTCCAAGAAGGGATGACAGCAGTCACCGCCTGAATGAGAGACAGCTGCCTCAAGCTGAATACAGACAAGACCGAAGTCCTCCTCCTCGGACCCACCACATCACCTGGGATAACACCCCCACAGCTCTTGGACACCCGCCTACCCCCACCGACCATGCAGAAAACCTAGGCGTCATCCTGGACTCATCGCTCTCCATTGACCGACAAGTCAACGCCATCTCCTCTTCATGCTTCCACATACTCCACCTGCTGCGAAGGATCTTCAAGTGGATCCCAACCGAGACCAGGAAGACAGTCACCCACGTCCTCATCTGTAGCCGACTGGACTACGGCAACGCACTCTACGCCGGCTCCACCATCAAGCTCCAAAACAGACTCCAGCGCATCCAGAACGCCTCAACGAGACTCATCCTCGACCTCCCTCACCAATGCCACATCACCAAACACCTGCGAGACCTGCACTGGCCACCAAGAAAAGGATCACATTCAAGCTTCTCACCCATGCGTTCAAGGCCCTCCACAACATCGGTTTTGAATATGTCAACCACCGCGTCACCTTCTACACCCCCGCCAGACAGCTTTGATCAGCCGACCAAGCCTTCGCAGACATCCCCCTCATCAGGAAGACCACAGTGGGAGGCAGATCCTTCTCTCACCTGGCAGCCAAGACATGGAACACTCTTGCGCTGCACCTCAGACAAGCTACCTCCCTAACTAAGTTCAGAAAGGACCTCAAGACCTGGCTCTTCAACTGAACTTTAGCAACCCCAAGCGCCTTGAGACCTTTACAGGTGAGTAGCCGCGCTTTACAAAAACCCAAAAGATAGATAGTTCACCAGAACTGCATGTGCAATGCCGCCCCCTGCAGATTAGCAGCCAATCCGCCGATAGCATAGGATATCAATCGGATTGCCTTAGAAGCAGCGGACAAGTTATGGAGCAGCAGTTTTTAGACCGCTGCTTCATAACTGCTGTTTCTGGAGAGCCTGAAGGCTCGCGCGGAAACAAGGGCCACTTGGACCTTGTTAAATCTGACCCTAAAACTTTACACTTATTTTATCTATATTTAAACAGCTAATAAACTTTAAAAAAATACATCTACATGTTATTCTCAGACTAATCTTTTCTTTGAATGCATCATTCTATCTAGCATTTATTTTTTCACCAGATTACGAGTGCACACGAGAAAAGAGGGTTTTATCACAGGTGTATGCACTCATCGGGTTTACCACTGGTATTATGAGTTGAAAGTAAATGTGAACGCTTGTGCGCAATTGTGATTTATGCTAGAATGATTACTGCGACTTCAGAGCTCTGGTTAAATGTTTTGCAAAACAAAAAAGTTGCACCAAAACACCTCAAAAGCACATTACAATGTATAGTTACACTCATAATTACACAATTTAATAAAAATTATTTAAAAAAAAATATTGCACAAAAAAGTTATAAAGGCTCAAAGATATGAGGTCTCAGATGTAAGAAAAAAAAAGGCAGGCAAAAGGGCTTTAACATTGAGATACATACATATAGATGTCTAAAGATGGATATGAATGTATATGTGTGTGTGACATTGCATGCTGTGCCTACACATCTACACGGAGCTGCATAAAGGATTGGACTGCTTTATTACGAATTCATATAAAGCAGATCTGCGAATATCCTTTGGTGCTCCATACCTGTTCTTATGTATAGTAGAGCGCATTAGCCACTTGTGTTTCTAGCCTTACTCGCTGGATGTAACACTTGTATGACTACAGCTCTATAGTGATCTTTTGCAATACGAGGAACATTTTCTCTTTGCCTACAAAGAAACGCTTGTAGGGTTTTTTTATCTTGCACTGTTAAAAGCTATTTTATGTATATAAATAAACACCTGTTTTTATCTCTATCTATTGGTAGTTGTATATTTTAAAATACTACATATTACCTTACACCTATGCCCTAGTCCCCGTTTAAATAAAGGTTGCAGAGTTCCAGGGACACACTGCAGACTCCAAGGAATAATTGGAGACCTGAGGACATCAAGGAGGACCACAAGGGACAGGAGTACATTAATAGAAGTACCTTTTATATACCTCATACGTTGAGGTTGAACCAGGTGAGAGCGGATTTTCCCACTGTTACATTATAAGCAAATTATCTGAACGTATTACACGAAGTGTGCCTCTTGGCGCTTGTCTTGTCTCATACTCTTTCAGATCTCTAAGAGGAACCTTGCCCTGCGGGGGATCATTTTTCTTCTCTCAGACGAGCAGCCTACTCCTTCATAGCACACAGGAACTAGCATTGTGGATATTAATGAACAATACATATCCATAGACTTGCCACATTTGACTGAATGAGACTGTTTGCTGCCTAATTGGCTAGTGTCTTGTGTATATATATATTTTCCAGTAGTGGATGGGAAGATATATTAAGACTAACAGCACACTCATACACTTCTAGCACTGATTTGTATAACCTCTAATATATATACATATATATATATATATATATATATATATATACTGTATATATATAAAGTCCAAAAAAGAGCACTCTCACCTAATAAGCATCTGCCAGGGTGCCAGCAGGTAAGATATACAAGATATATGAAGGCACTCACTGGTCTTTTCAAGGTGTATTTGTAGAAAAAAGTGTGACGTTTCGGGGACACACTCCCCTTCCTCAGTCACGCTTTTTTCAATAAATAAACCTTGAAAAGACCTGTGACCTCTGAAGAAGCAACAAACAGTGTTGTGAAACGCGTTAGAATCCGCCCCCGCCATACGTCACAACTTACTAAGTCTCACACGGAGCGAAATAAGGCATCAGCTGTTGCACGCTGTAAAAAGTGCATTATCTGTTAAAGCCTTCGCGCTCTATATAACTATAGACTTGACACATAAAGAGCAAATTAGTCTACAGCTAGTGGGGTTAACAAATGTACTCTGTTACTGTTTTGACTAGTGCTCTTTTTCTGCATAGGAGGTTAATTGTTATCAAACCTCTTGTCCTTAGAGTGTACCTCCATAGGTGGAGAGCTTACCCTGTTTTGGGATTTTGTAACTTTGTATTGTATAAAGTGTCACACTACCTGTTTTATTACCATTTCTGCACATATTGACTAAGTATTATACATTATCAGCCCCGGTACTACTAGCCCCTGCACTGTTATAACCATAGCAGGATCACTTTAACCCATTGACCCTTTTGGGAGTGACGATCAGGGCCGTCTTTAATATTGACTGGACCCTGGGCAAAAATGAAATAAATTGCAATATGTGAAACTGGACCTAAGCAGTACTAATAAGTAAATAAATATATAAATTCCTCCACTGTGGATTCATTTAATATTCTTTCGAATATGATTCTGGTGTGAGGTTAGCTGGTTAAAGAGATTTAGGGCAGCCAACAGGAGCAAAGCAAGGTAAAGACTGAGGAGGAAGCATGGAGGTGCAGACAAATATAAGTTTACTGACTGGAACAGCAGAACTACTATAGGAAGCTGTAAAATCTGAGACAGAGAGAAAATAAAAACTATAAAAATAAACCTTACATTAATGTGTGAAGTATCAGCATGACACTATAAATCAGCCACAGCAGCACATGTCGCTTCTTTGCTAGGAACAAGTTCCCTCTCACCCTGCACTAGACAATGCTGCATGGGGAGGGGCATGTGTACACTCACTTATTCTTCCCACTGACACCTTTCTACAAAGCACTTTTCCCTAACAAACTTCAGTTAGTTGATCTTAGGGCCACAGCAGAAAGAGCAGGGCTAAGGGGACCAGTAGACTGGATGCTGTCTGTCCAAGGCTGCATGGATACAGTGTGAGATGAGTCACACAGCCTCAAGATTAAAGAGAGCAGTGTATGCAGCTGCACAGATGCTCAAATCCTCACGTGCCTGCCGCTCCAGCTTTCTGCTGCATGTGCCTACAGTCAGCCCTACCCAGAAACAATTCCCCACAACCAGAGCAGTTACCTGGTAACAGTGGTAACCCCAGTAGGATCTTTTCTGATGCAGTGGAAATGGCTGGATGCTGAGTTTAGGGCTTTGCATTCAGTGCTGCACAGTGCACATCTAAAACATCACATGGCAATAGCTTGGCATATCACATGATACCTGGCACATTTAAAAAAAATAAAATAATAATTAATATATATATAAAAGCAGAGTACTTTTGACTGTGATAGTATTAGGACTGAATGTGTGTGTTACCCATGTCACATCAGCAGTCTGGTATAAACCATAAAAAAAATTTTTATTATTTTTTTTTTTTTTTTTAAGGACTCTTGGGCCCCTCAACAGAGACTTTTGCCCTGTGTTAAAGACGGCCCTGGTGACGATATTGCAGCATTCTGTCAGATTATTAAAACTAAGGATCCAGGAATAACTGGGCTAATGGAAGGACGCTTGAGGGCTGTGACCGAGGAGAGAACATCTATTAACACTGAGCTGAAAAAAATACCAAATAGAGGATGAGGTAGAAACAAGTGAGTGCGGATTTTTCTTCTTTTTTTAAGTGCATCTTTTTAAAAAACATATTACACTAGGAGTGCCTCCTGTACGCTTGTCTATCCTTACACTTTTTCAGACACCCTGGGAGGGACCTCATTGTGAAGGGGACAACTCCATATCAGACGAGCTGCTGGGTCTATAGGCACACAGGAACCAGTACTGTGGACTGTATTCAAAGATTACGGTTCCAAAGACTATCCACCTTATAACTGTGAGGGACTATTAGATTAATAATCTTCTGTCTTACATGTGGACATATGGGAAAATAGATAAATAGTCCTGCATATCCTCCTAGCACTGAGATTGATCTCCTTTTCTATATATATACACTGTATATACGTGAATTGGAGCCCTTTGCAGTTAAGTAGATGAAAACATGAAAAAGCATATTTATTCAATATTCAAATTCAATTAAGTATTATACTGTGTATTTACTGTAAATAGTTCACATTCCAATGTTCTGCACATAGGGGGATATGTTCTATGTATTTCTAAATAGATATTCCTATATATATATATCTGTATATATAAATACCATCATATATATGTAGAAATATTTATTTACGAACAAAAAGAACATATTCTGTTATGTGAAGAACATTGTAATGGGAAATAGTCATATTTTCATGTTGGGTTAGCACACATGATAATATGCGATCGGATTTGCGCCAGAGTGGAGTGTTTTTTCCAACTTTTTTTCTCCATTGACTCCTATGGGGAAATATGTAAATTCGCACGTGATATTCTAACTTCGGCTTTTTGCACCCGTCCTGTTAGCGAAAACAGTTTACTTTCAATATGAGTGCATCACAACGTGCGCCATAATCTTACTTCGAGTGGTATTAACGCTTGAGCAGGAGCATTAATTAGCGCTCTACTCAGAATCTGGCCCTTAGTGTTTAATGTCCCTTTAAGTTCAAACATAACAGGGCCCATTACTTTCCAGAGACTGAGTGCAATTTACAAAACCAACCATTTTAGAGTTAAATTACGGGAAAGGGGGACAAAATAAATAATGAAATTATATTACAAAGTTTTTTTAACTACACATAATTAAAAATGTTACACTATAATTTCACAATGTTTAATATCCCTGATACAGAATTGCTCTGTTGTTCAATTCCTGCCTCCTGCTCTTGGGTAATCAGTTGCTTTGAACAAGCAAGTTTAAGGTGATTTATCTCTGCCATCTAGGATAAGTAGCAGCGACTACTTCTTAAATTTGTGATTGCAGAGTCAATCGTGCATGTCTGAACTGCAAGTTCTTAGAAGTTGTGAATGCCTATTGATACATTTTCCCAGAAGTATACAGTTTTCAAGCCCTATAATCAAGAATACAATAGATCACATTAACTTGTGGTGGAAAACAGGCAAGTTTTGGTCAGGGCAAAACACCTTACACTTATTTTGCAAAAGTGTCACTGTAAAGAACATTTATACACTTATAAACATAACACTCTGCACTTAATGATAATACAAGGCGCATATACACTAATAAACATGCTGCACTGTATAAGTAATGCAGAGTACCTATACACTGATGACATTGACATATGTGTAACACAGTATAATGATGTTGAGGATTCATGCACTAAATAAAAGAACAGGCTGTCTTGTATAATTATGATGGGTACCTATACACTGATGGTGAGCATATAAATATATAATTACCGGTATCATTATCAGTTATTTGTAGAGCGCCAACAGATTCTGCAGCGTTATAAACAAACGCATAATATGCAGGTAACATTTATAGGGAAAATATGGCCCCTACTATGAAGCTCAAGTTAGACTGCAAATAATAAAATAAATAAATATACACATTAAAAAATATGTATGACATTCACCAATTTTTACCCCTCCCCCAGGGGTGCCCTAAGGTGGTCGCTTTGTCTGAACACTAGCCCTGGGATTAGTGCTATAATAATATACTCATTATATTAGATTACATTTAAAGGATACTCTAGTCAAAATTAAACTTTCATGATTCAGATAGAGCAGGAAATTTTAAACAACTTTCCAATGTATCCACATTAACAAAATGTGCACAGTTTTTTTTTATAGTTACACTTTTTGAGTCACAAGCTCCTACTGAGCATGTGCAATAATTCACAAAATATACGTATATATATATTTGGGATTGGCTGATAGCTGTCACGTGATACAGGGGGAGTTGAAATATACATAACTTTGAAATTTGTCAGAAAAAAATCTACTTATTTGAAGTTCAGACTAAGGGATAGATTTATGATAGTGCGAGCGGACATGATACAATGTAGCATATCATGTCCTCTGCACATCGATAAAGGCCGACAGGATACGCTGTCGGCATTTATCATTGCACCAACAGTTCTTGTGAACTGCTGGTGCAATGCCGCCCCTTGCAGATTCACGGACAATCAGCTGGGGGTGACAATAAACCCAGATCGTATTCGATTGGATTGATTTTTTTTTAATTTTTAACATTACACTATTTACATTGTATTTTTAGAAGAAGATGGATTTTTAACATTGTACATTAGATTTTGTTCCTGAAAATAAAAGAACATGCCAAAACTTAAAAACATGTTTATTTAAATAACAAACTTACTTAAAATACATACTATACTATACTATTGTACAGTATAATACATACATATAACACACCATACACTAGGGTAGCAACCTGTCAGGGAATGACCCGGACAAATCAGGTTTCCATTTGTGTGTTTGGGTTTGGTGCAAAGATGCGCTGCCTTGTAGTACTTCTACTACTGTTCTTCTTACTGAGTGACGACTCCTACAAAATGCTTAGCCATGGAATGCGCTCCCCCACAGCTGGTGATGTCACCGGTGACGCAACTTAGCACAGCATGAGTACAGTTGTGGTCAGGAAAGAGGAGCAAGTGATAACGGTGATCACCACCCATTCAGACTCAGGCCCTGATGATCGAAAGTGCTAGGAGGTGGCGAAATATTCCAAAGGATCCGCCGCTATGTCGAGCGAGCCTGTTGAAATAGCAGAATCGCCAAGAGTCGTTTACTATACATGCCATTGGTCGATGATGCTGGCTATAGATAGCATTGTATACGAAACGATATATATTCTCTGCGCTGATGAGTATATGCTCTCTTAACTGAATATAAGTTTCCTCAGAGCTTCCAGGGGATGTATTCAGGGGAGTATTAGAAATGGAAAAGGGAGCACTGGGTAGCCAATGCCGAATGGTAGAGAGATTAAGTCCTATATCTATTGATACGTAGTGCTAAAATAAATGGTGTGTACCAAAAATAATAAGGTGTCCTGGTGTCTGTATAGAGTCTATTATTACACAAAAAAACTCTTAGCAGTGTTTAATGCTTAAGGTATATTGTGGACTTGTGGGCTGTTTACCGTATAGGACTATCATAGAGCATAAAATCATAGGATATAAAACCAACTATTCTGTAATTATAAAAAATATAGTTAATTTATTGATGTGACTCTTAAAATATAAAAAATATAGAAATTCAATTGATACAATAGTTTCTGTGTTTGTGCACAATAAGTCAATTCATAAAAAAACAATTCTTAAAACATTTCTTATATAACAGTTCATATAGAAGTTTGTTAGTGGTACGTACAATAGTTAATTCACAATTCATATTATTATATACATTGCTTATAGTAAAAAAGGTTGGCCAACCTAAAAAAGTGGTTCAATAGGGAAGCAGAGGCTAAATGAAAAAAATAAGCGCTTTTGAAATTTTAAGCCGTAGCGGCTGTAATGCCATAAATTCAAAGAAAATGTCCCAAGAGTATGTATGCGATACTGAAAATCTGCACGGTGATGGTTCCTTATCAAACTGTACGTTAAAGTGCAGGGTTATTGTATCGAAGTGACTGTGTGCTATACTTAGAGGGAACCTCTTTCTAACCTTAAAACCCTTTTGGGTGAGATGGTGAAAGTTCAGTTGCTCCTATGGTCCGGAGTGTATGTGGGTCTTTAGGGTTTCTAATCCGCCCGCTATCCCTCTTTTCTCTGTAAATTCTCCTCAAAGTTTGCAGCTGCTGCGGTTGCGGTGTGAGGTTTGTCAGCGTCCCAGCGTGTTATATCCTTTTATTCCTTCAGACCCTAGGTTGGGTGTATTGTAAGTAAATCGGCTTTAAGTCTTCTTACGACCGAGAGGTTTTTTCGGCTTCTAGTCTGCCCGTAATCCTTTTCTTCCATCGCATCTCCTTCTTGAAGCTGTGTCAGTCCTGGAGCAGCTAAAGTGGTTCAGCATTTCAGCGTACGATCCCAATGCCTATGGGCGTGACCACTTGAGACTGCTCTATGGCAACAGCGGAGGTATTCTGTGTAGATTCTCTTTCTCTGCTACTGGATAATACAACACGTTTCGGCTGTTTGCCAGCCTTTTTCAAGCATATCCTGAAAAGCCATCTTGTGTGATTTAAGTAGCCTTGCGTTGATTGATGTGATTACTTTCAATTGATCCTTATCTTATTTGGAGCAGCAGAGTATAATTGCTGAATGTTTGCAGGTGTTGGAACTCCAAATGTACAGCATCTTTGATACAAATGTTATAGGGTTATGGTACTCCTTGTTATTAAAATGTTTTCAGATGTTAAACCTTTTAATGCAGCAAAATTTAAATGCATAAATTGTTTTGCACAGCATATTAGGGTACTTCTTATTAGTTAGATCTGTTCATGGGCAGTCATTTCAGTAAATATATAATCTTAGAACAAAGATACAAATTGTAAGAAGCAGTTAATATGAGATAAGCATATCTCGTTACTTCATGCAGCATATATACACTTTGGTAGTATACCGTACAGAGATTATAAATTTGTATATCTTCCATAAGTATGAGCATTTGTTAATGCTATATAGTTTCTATATCTTTATTTTCCTGGAGTAATTGTGTGTTGCTTAGTAGTTATTTTATGCAACATAGGATTTTGCACTTTTGATTTTTACATCTTATTGGAATGTGACAATAGTTATTTTATGCAACATAGGATTATTATTGGAATGGGACAATATTTAAAAAAATATCTACTTTATTCCTATATTTTATTATATATATTCTGAGATTCAGTATGTACAAATCTCAGCAATAAACAGTCCAGCCTGGTGGATGGTGTACTATAGTCTGTTGTATTTAGATTATGGGACATATAGGTGGTTGGTGTTGAAATTATATGTTGTCAAAAGGTCCTTTGTTTTTTATAGGTGTGTCTCTAATATATTAAGGAAGCAATTGAGACTGAAATCTATATTTAGACCTTTTGGTCTTGTTTGGAGTTCGAAGATCCATTGAGCTTCTTTTTTGAGGGGTGTGTTGGATTGATTGCCTCCCCTTTTATTTGGTCTCACTTTAGTTATTGCTGGAAATTTAAATAATTTTAAATTGTTGTTGGTACATTCTCTAAAATGTTTGGGAACTGGTTGATCTATGTTCCTATTGTCTTCTGAATGCTCTATTGATAGGATGTGCTCTCTGATCCTTTCCCTGATAGTTCTTTTGGGCTCCCCTGTATACTGTTTTCCAAATTTTTTTGCATTCTATTAGATATATAATGTTTTTATCCATACATCTTATAGTTTCTTTTATTTTGTATTCCTTATTTGTCTGATTTGATTTGAAAGTTTTGTTTTTTTGTGGCATGTCTGCAAACCTTACAACAGCCACATGGGTAGAATCCTTCTAATTCATCCCCAAGTACTCATTTTTTTTGTTTTTGTTTTTATTATTATTGTTCTTCAGGGTGGGTTCTAAGATACTTTTCAGATTTTTGTTTTTTCGATAGACGAACTTGGGGGTTTGTGGAAGATGTTGTCCTAAATGAGGATCTGTCTTTATAATTGCCCAATGTTTTTTTAATTACGTTTTCTAATTATTTTCTATCCTCACTATATTCGGTAATAAAAGGAATTAATATTTTGTTTGTTCCTGTGTTATTTCTGTTTTTGGGTTTGTATTGTAAAACACTTTTTCTCTCTAGCTATTGTATGTTTTTTCCTCTCTGTTTCTATGTGTTCCTCCGTGTAACCTCTCTCTAGAAATTTCTCTTTGAGGACTGCGGATTGGGATAAATAGTCTGTCTCTTTTTTACAGTTCTTCTATACTTATTTCAATATCGAGATAGTGAACTTTCTCAGTACTGAATTCAGCTGTAAATTTAAGGATGAGTGAATTGATGTTAATGTCTTGTATGCACTTAAGAAGTTTGCATTCTGGACCTTGCCAGATTAAAAAGAGGTCATCTATATATCTTTTGTAAATTATGATTTTTTTTTGGAAGGGACTTGTTTCCAGAAAATGTGATTCCCATAGTCCCATGAACAGATTTGCGTAGCTAGGTGCAAATTTAGTGCCCATAGCTGTTCCACAAATCTGTTCATAGAATGTCCTTCATGCATAAAGTAGTTATGTATAAGGATACATTTAATCCCATCCAGTATAAAATATTTTTGTTCTTTTTTTATACTTGGGTAATTTTTAAGATAATGGTCTATTGATTTTAAGCCATCTTCATGTCTAATACATGTGTAGAGAGATTGATCATCACAGGTGACTAAAATATAGTCTTTCTGCCATTTGAAGTTGTCTATCAAAGTCATTAGATTAGTTGAATCTCTCAAGTAAGATGGAAGGGCAATAACATATTTTTGTAGGTATTTGTCTATGTATGCTGACAGGTAAGAGGAAAGGGATTATATGCCCAAAATGAAAGCTCTACCTGGTGGTTTTTCTGTTGATTTATGTATCTTTTTTAGGGCATACAATACCAGTATTATGGGGTAGTCTGGGAATAGAAAGTGGTATTCTTTATCATTGATCATGCCTGTGGCTCTTGCTTTGTCTAAAAGATGTTTTAGAAATATTTTATAGACTTGTGTTGGGTTACTCTTTAGTTTTTTGTAGGTTCCTTCATCATAAATCAGTTGACCTACTATATCCGTATAAGTGCTTTTGCCGCCGGTTTTATTATAATATCATTATTCTGTTCAAACTCTCTAATAAGTGTTTTCTGTTTGAGGGTAATGTTATGTTTGATTTAATCGTTCTGTTTTATATTACTGATATCATCCAAGACTAGTTTTTTGAAGGTTTCAATAAAGAAACCTTTTTCTTGTTTTGGGTAAGAATTGGAACCTTTTTTCAAACCTGAATGTATGTAACTCACTAACTTTAAAACCGCTACACAGCCACCAGGACACTCTGGTATTGGCTTAGAAATCTGTTACATTTAGACACAATATAAGGTGGTATTAAATATTCAGACCCAACAATTACCTACTTAGGAAATCTTGTATATTATTTGCAAGTGCATGGTTTCAGAGAAGGATGTTTTTTGGGAATGTTTTTGGAGAAGAATTGTAAGATAGCAATATACTAATAATATACAAATAAGGTGTATGTTTTAATGTCTGGTTTTTAAATACATTTTAATCATTGTATTCTAGACCATAGGGAGACATCCCATGTCTTATTAGTTTGTGAATAACACGCATTGTTACTAAGATCATAAATAAACCTGTTTTTTGAGAGCATTGAATCTAGTATCTTAAGCTTTGTTTAGCGCCCTCTTAATATACATTTCTTTACCAACCTACAAAAAACTAAAGTGTAACCCAACACAAGTCTATAAAATATTTCTAAAACATCTTTTAGACAAAGCAAGAGCCACAGGCATGATCACTGATGAAGAATATAACTTTCTATTCCCAGACTACCCCATAATACCGGTATTATATGCACTACCAAAGATACATAAATCAACAGAAAAACCACCAGGTAGGCCTATCATTTCGGGCATAAATTCCATTACCTCTAACCTGTTGGCATACATAGACAAATACCTACAAAAATATGTTATTGCCCTTTCATGTTACTTGAGAGATTCAACTAATCTACTGACTTTGATAGACAACTTCAAATGGCAGGAAGACTATATTTTAGTCACCTGTGATGCTCAATCTCTCTACACATGTATTAGACATTAAGATGGCTTAAAATCAATAGACCATTATCTAAAAAATGACCCAAGTATAAAAAAAGAACAAAAAGATTTTATACTGAATGGGATTAAATTTGCCCCTAGCTACGCAAATCTGTTCATGGGACTATGGGAATCACATTTTCTGGAAACAAGTCCCTTCAAAAACAATTTTATAATTTACAAAAGGTATATAGACGACCTCTTAAGTGCATACAAGACATGAACATCAATTCACTCAACCTTAAATTTACCGCTGAATTCAGTACTGAGAAAGTTCACTATCTCGATATTGAAATACGTATAGAAGAGAAAAATGAGATAACAACCAAAACCTATTTTAAAGAAGTAGATGCCAATAATTTCATTCACGAGACCAGCTGCCATCTGCACATATGGAAACACAACATCCCAAAAGGGATGAAAAGAAACTGTAAAAAAACCTATTTATCCCAATCCGCAGTCCTCAAAGAGAAATTTCTAGAGAGAGGTTACACGGAGGTACACATAGAAACAGAGAGGAATAACATACAACAGCTAGAGAGAAAAATTGTTTTACAATACAAACCCAAAAACAGAAATAACGCAGGAACAAATGAAATATTAATTCCTTTTATTACCGAATATAGTAAGGACAGAAAATAATTAGAAAACATAATTAAAAAACATTGGACAATTAAAAAGACAGACCCTCATTTAGGACAACATCTTCCACAAACCCCTAAGTAAAAAATCGAAAAAGGAGTACTTGGGGATGAACTACAAGGATTCTACCCATGTGGCTGTTGTAAGATTTGCAGACATGCCACAAAAAACAAAACTTTCAAATCAAATCAGACAAATAAGGAATAAAAAAATAAAAGAAACTATAAGATGTATGGATAAAAACATTATCTATCAAATAGAATGCAAAAAATGTGGAAAACAGTATACAGGGGAGCCCAAAAGAACTATCAGGGAGAGGATCAGAGAGCACATCCTATCAATAGAGCATTCAGAAGATGATAGGAACATTGATCTACCAGTTCCCAAACATTTTAGAGAATGTACCAACAACAATTTAAAATTATTTAAATTTACAGCAATAGCTAAAGTGAGACCAAGCAAAAGGGGAGGGAATCAATCCAACACACTCCTCAAAAAAGAAGCTCAATGGATCCTCAAACTCCAAACATTTAGACCAAAATGTCTAAGTATAGATTTCAGTCTCAATTGCTTCCTTAATACATAAGAGACACACCTATATAAAAACAAAGAACCAGCTTTTGGAGTGGGTTGGAGGAAAATACTGTGGGGATTTCTGCTACTGCCACCCAGCCTCAATTGACTGTCTACAGGGACTTAGGCCACGACCTTGCATTTATACTGCAGTATAGAACATCTGCTGCAGCATCCTAGTGGGGGCACCTTCCTATTGCAGTTGGCAAATACAGGGGCGCAGAGCTTTGCGGGACCCTTTATCCACCTGACTGCTTAGGGGACACGGACACCTACCTCCCTGAAGTGGGAACTGTGGGGGAATTTTGCCTGTCACAACTGCTTATCAATTGTACACAGTGATTTAAAGTGTCATGTCTTCTGTTTTGTAATCGTGTGCTGCAACGCATCTCTATCATTTTGTCATTTGGTTAACTAGTATTTTCCTTACAGGTCCATACTGAAAAAGGTTGCAGGATTTTAATTAATATAGTTTACCAGGGCATGGTGGTATTATATTTGATGGATATTGTTTTTTGCTACCCTATTTCATGAGATATACTCTCACTGTAAAGGTTTTGCCCCAATCACTTTATGGGTATATGGAGAAGTATTTAACTACAACCCCAATGGCGAGCCAAAATAAAACAAATTACAGCAGAAATAGGGCTGGTAATGACCAAGCCAATCAGGGCCCGAGCACCAAGCCATTCTCAGATAGTAAATTGGTTGACACTCACCCTATTGTGAAACAAATATCCATGCTATTTATGCCCAAAATAGACAACCTACAGAGAGGGGTTGACACACTCACTGACGACGTTAAACAGTTTTCCACACGAAAAAATAGAATATCTGACTTAGAAGACTCTAATGTAGCTAACACCAGTAAGATAGAGAGTCTAGAAAGACAGGCCACTGCTTTGTAATTAAAAATAGATGATCTGGAAAACCGATCGAAATGCAACAATGTGTGCCTACTTGGTCTTCCTGAAACGATAAAACAATCTGACATTTTACATTTTATAGAAACCACATTACCCTCTCTGTTAAAAATCCCCACCCAAGATTTTGTTGGAGGTGTTGAAAAGGTGCATAGAGTGGGCCCGGATTGGCCAGATGCTGTTATATCCCAACCCCGCACCATAATGATCAAATGTCTGCATTTCCAAACCAAAACTGCCATCTTGAGAGCTTATAGGAAACTAGAAAACTTAACTTTTGAAAATGCACGACTGCTCCTATTTCAGGACTTCTCGGCTGACCTTATGAAACGACGCAGAGAATTTTCGCTGCTCAGCTCTAAGCTCCACAGGGAAGGTAGACAGGCCTATCTCTTATACCCTGCTAGGCTTAAAATAGTCACGTCTAGGGGAATCAAAATTCTTTGACTCTCCCTCTGAGGCTCAGGAATTTCTGGAAAAAAGAGGGTCACCTGCCCACAGTCCTGCGCATGGACAAGCCAGAAGGGAGGAGGGTTGAGAGGATGGAGTATTTGAATAGTCCTGATTAAGTCATTTACAATGTAACCTGTACTACCAGTTAGGATGGTTGGGGCAAATTACAGCTTGGGTCGCCCGATCATGTGTTTACTAGGATATTATATATTGAGTACCATTATTTTCTGCGGAATTCTGCATTTGATGCAAAGATGGCAACAATCGAACAAGGCTAAGATACATGCAGAGCACAATAGAATGAAACACAGTTTTTGTGGTTGTATAACTGAATATAGTATAAGAAGAAGGTTTATAAGAAAATGGTTCATTTCTGCCCTAGGTATTGTTCAGGGCAATGGGAAGTTGGGTTATTTCTACTGGGAAATGGGAAAGATTAGGTTATATTGTAAGAATTTTTTAGGTTGGTCTATACCTGGAAAGAAATTAAAAAGTAGTGAATGTAGATCAGCGCTAGATTAGCACGGGTAGAGTATTTAGTTAAATTATGTTGTGATTGGATAAATGTTTAATGTATGTACTGCAATGTTGTTATTATATATTTATTGTAGGTAATCCTAAGTATTTATCAGCATTCAGTTAATAAAAAGATATAAACAGGTATATACAACTGATATATATAAACTTGTTGTCTAATGTGAGCTTCTTATCTATATATAAAAACGAATAAAACATTTGTATAATTAGACAGAAATTTAGTAACTTGTTAAAAGCATACATAAAATAAAAAGGGACGTCTCCCTTATAACATCGATTTCATCAAAGAAAACAATTGAATAACTGTAGTATATATTTCCGCTATTTGATAATCAGGTACCTGTTATATAGTGTAACAAATGATAATGTCCAGAAATTGGATTAAAAAAACTTAAAGATCCAAACGAGATGACCTCCCCGCTATTGTGGCAGGTGTGTGTTACCGGTCCGTTAGTGAGAGACTGGTATTTAAAAATATGTCATGTGACTTTTCCTACGTCACACTTGTGATCGTAGCTGTTTCAATATAGTTGTAATGTAACCAGTGATCCTTGATATTCTGTCAAGTACTTATTATGTTGCAATTTTTTTAACTTTAATCTGTATGTGTATCAGAAGGTGTATTCCCCTATTCCGTGTGTAATTAGGGAGTCTTGGGGGAGATTGCAACTTACGCTGGTCTCTTGGCACACCTGATTTCTCTTTTAGTGTGATCTTTGCGGTCACATTCAGTGACTTGGATGTTAAACTTTGCGGTCACGTGCAGTGACTATAATGCAATCCTCGCAGTGTGGACTTGGCGGTCACTTGTAGTGGTGGGAATTGAACTTGTGACCTTTAGGGTTAGAGAGGGAGATCTTAACCAATAGGCTATGTGTATCTCACTTTCTGTGTTAGCATAGTGGACTTGGCGGTCACTTGTAGTGACTGTAATGAGGTCTTTGCGGTCATGGAGGTGACTAGTGGCGCAAACACCTCCGTGACCGCAAAGACCTCATTACAGTCACTACAAGTGACCGCCAAGTCCACTATGCTAACACAGAAAGTGAGATACACATAGCCTAATGGTTAAGATCTCCCTCTCTAACCCTAAAGGTCACGAGTTCAATTCCCACCACTACAAGTGACCGCCAAGTCCACACTGCAAGGATTGCATTATAGTCACTGCACGTGACCGCAAAGTTTAACATCCAAGTCACTGAATGTGACCGCAAAGATCTCACTAAAAGAGAAATCAGGTGTGCCAAGAGACCAGCGTAAGTTGCAATCTCCCCCAAGACTCCCTAATTACACACGGAATAGGGGAATACACCTTCTGATACACATACAGATTAAAGTTAAAAAAATTGCAACATAATAAGTACTTGACAGAATATCAAGGATCACTGGTTACATTACAACTATATTGAAACAGCTACGATCACAAGTGTGACGTAGGAAAAGTCACATGACATATTTTTAAATACCAGTGTCTCACTAACGGACCGGTAACACACACCTGCCACAATAGCGGGGAGGTCATCTCGTTTGGATCTTTAAGTTTTTTTAATCCAATTTCTGGACATTATCATTTGTTACACTATATAACAGGTACCTGATTATCAAATAGCGGAAATATATACTACAGTTATTCAATTGTTTTCTTTGATGAAATCGATGTTATAAGGGAGACGTCCCTTTTTATTTTATGTATGCTTTTAACAAGTTATTAAATTTCTGTCTAATTATACAAATGTTTTATTAGTTTTTATATATAGATAAGAAGCTCACATTAGACAACAAGTTTATATATATCAGTTGTATATACCTGTTTATATCTTTTTATTAACTGAATGTTGATAAATACTTAGGATTACCTACAATAAATATATAATAACAACATTGCAGTACATACATTAAACATTTATCCAATCACAACATACAATATATTCAAATTATAGAATTTAACTAAATACTCTACCCGTGCTAATCTAGCGCTGGACTACATTCACTACATATCAACCACTGTTTTCTTAGAGGGGAATACATTAGTCTAGCAGGGTCAATTCTCCAGCGCCTCATCTTTCTCACTACAAGAAATTAAAAAGCACACATAGTTCACACTTTGAGAATCTATGTCCCGCCATGTTAAATTTGGAATGTTATGAAAATGTAAGCAATTGTAGCAAGGTGACAACTCTTTATTTCTCTCAGACCCAGAATGAGAATCAAGTCGGACGGTGGGGCCTGGTGGTGGCTCAACGTGATGGGAGGCTGAACCGGGAGCCTGTACATTGCAGTGAGAAAAGGTAGTGTTGTGGTGGTTTATTTTTTTTTATTTTTATTTTTTCTTCTCCTCTCCCTCCCTCCCTCTTTTCCCTCTTTTACTCCTCTCTCCTCTTACACTCATCTATGTCACAAACTTTCTCCTCCAAGAAGGTGCAACAAGCACACAAGGTTCACTCTAAAATTTTAGATTTAATTTCTACTCATGGAATGTAGGGGAAATTCATTCCCCCATCAAACGAAAAACAATCCTAACCCACCTTAGGAAAAAGTGAGCGGAGATTGCGTTTCTTCAGGAAACGCACCTCTCAGATGTAGAACATGGAAAATTAAGGTTAGACTGGGTGGGGAGGGTTGAATATGCATCATATAAAACTGCTAGTAGAGGGGTGGCTATACTCTTTACAAGGAAGCTGGAATATGACATCAAAAATGTACCTAAAGATCAGGAAGGCAGGTACATAATAGTACAAGTTTGTATTACAGAGAAAGTATACACTTTGTGTAACATATATGCCCCTAATCAAAAAGATAGAACATTCTGGGACAATATGGTGGCCACACTTACCCCATATGTGGGTACTCATATTATACTAGGAGGGGATTTCAATCTTGCCCCCAACCCTCACTGTGATAGGCTTAGAGATTTGCATGGGCGGGTGGGAAAGCTCCCAAGATTTCAGACAAATTTGAGAAAGAAGATATTTTTGCTCTGCTGGGGAGGTCCCTGGATGTGGCGACCACTAAATCCTGACGGGAGAGACTACACGTGCATTTGACGGGCTTCGTCCTCCATGTCGCGTATCGACCTTTTCATGATATCAAATTCTTTAATCACTCAGGTGATTGACACCAAAATTGGAGAGGTTGGGGTCTCTGACCATGCCTCTTTATAAATGAAGATTTGCCTGTGTGTAATAGGCGGACTTTTAGATTTCCGAAGTATCTAGCATCTTCCCAAGAATTCCAGAATTACTTAATACACTGCTGGGATGATTACCAGACAAATAACATACAACACCTAAACACACCAGAACTATTCTGGGCAATGGCAAAAGCTGTATTGTCGGGTAATATTATTCCCTATCTGGCACGCCAGAAAAAACAATGCACAGAGAAACTTGGTCGACTGAGAGAGGGTCTGGCGGAGACCTATTTTTTTTATTGTACCACTCCCTCCAATCAAAATTACCACAAGTACATAGATACAAAAACAGAATACGATGCGCTGCTTGCTCACCAGGCCTCACAGTCACTTATGCGTACCAGAGGTAAATATTATAGATATGGGGACAAATCGGGGAAACTTTTAGCAGCACTAGTCAATATAAACACCACCACTAAACATGTAGCCGCGCTGAAATCGCAGGGTAGGAGACTCTAAACTAATAGCCAAAGAATTTGCATCATACTATTCATCCCTATATACCAGTGAATGTCCCCCTGGGTGTGAGATACAGGAACGGTTTTGGGAATCCATGGCTGTCCCGCAAATCTCAGAGGCGCAGCGGGATAGACTAAACACCCCTATAGGTAGAGAGGAAGTTGAAAAGATCATTATGTCAATGTCACTAGGCAAGGCTCCGGGCCCTGATGGGTTACCAATTGATTTATATCGCCTGCTTAAGACGCAGGTGACCCCGACACTCACAGGACTATTTGCTGGCTACTTTGAGAGGGAAATGGCACCTGAACCTGTTCTCGGCGGCCTATGTCACTTTGATCCTGAAACCAGGGAAGGATAGTCTTTTACCTGAATCTTATAGGCTGATCACTTTACTGAATTCGGACTATAAGATCTTAACCGAGAGGCTGAAATTTATTCTACCTAGCATTATACACGAGGATCAAACGGGATTCATGTATGCGAGATCGTCGGTGGTCAACGTACGCAGGGTTTTGCAGATAGTCCAACATTTCTGGACTGGAGCGCAAGAGAACTCGGTGGGGGAATTGCCGGAGGCCTTCCTGCTGTCCCTGGATGCAGAGAAGGCCTTCAATCGAGTGGAGTGGGATCACCTTTTCTCCACCATGATCAAAGCCAATTTTTCTGGACCTTTCCTAACATTTCATAAAAAACCTGTATAGATATAGGACTTACTTAATCTCTCTCCAAATATTCATCTACAAATGGGAACCAGGCAGGGCTGCCCCTTATCGCTTGTTCTCTTTAACATGGCCCTGGAGCCACTGGCCATCAAGTTGCGGTATTGATATAGCAGGAGCACCTCAACATCTAGCATTATATGCAGAAGACATGCTTTTATTTGCACAGGACCCCCAGACACATATACCTTGCATCATGGAAACTCTCAGTGACTTCAGGCTTTTCTCAGACTGCAAGGTAAACATGCAGAAGTCAGAGATCCTATGGCTTCATAGGAAAACACGCTCTAGTGATAGATATCCTTTCACTGTAGCTAAACATGACATTACTTACCTGGGTATCAGAATATTGGCTAATCCCAACAAACTATACTCTAATAACAACTCCCATGTGTGCCAAGCTGCAAGCACATATGAGAGGCTGGAAATGCCTACCTCTCTTGCTTTCAGGAAGGATCAGCCTCCTTAAAATGGTAATCCTCCCTCGGTTATTATACCCGCTGCTTATGCTCCCCTTACTTTTAAATAAATCAGATGTCAAAATGTTGAGCGCCGCAACAAGATGCTTTTTATGTAGAGGGGAAAAGCCACGCATCTTGAGGGACAAGTTGAGCATGGGTTTCCTTAATGGGGGTCTGGCCCTACCAGATTTCAGATAATTGTATAATTGGGCGGCACTGATCCGCTTAATAATAGACTGGCAAGTGGGTACACATCACTTCTGTAGACCCACGCTAGAGCAAGTGGTCTTGGGGGATGTATACCTGGCCTACCTACCGCATATCACAAACTTACGATCTGTGAAAGCCCTAGGTCTGAATTTGTTATCTCTGTATAACCCATTGAAAGCTTGGCAACAAGCACACAAATTTCTGAAAAAGTCATGTCATGTGTCGTGTTACCTGTCCATAGTTAAAAATCCTAATTTCCCAGCGGGATCGGAGACACAGCCTTTCCTATTATGGGAGCAAAGAGGCCTGACATTTATTAAACAATTACTAGACCCCCCTCTTGAGAACGGTTAAAACTTTTGGTACTTTACAGAGGTAATATGAGTTGCCTAGGACACACTTTTTTGCGTTCCTACAGGTGCGCCACTAAGTGGGGGCTTTGGTTAGAGACAGACCGGATTTCTGGGAGGGATCCCCCTTTTGTCTTACACAATCACTATATCAAATGGGTAAAATCTCTCTTTCGGGGATATACCAAACACTCTTACATAACTTACTAGGTCTGCAGAATTCTTTGCAGTCTGGTTGGGCACAGGAGGGACTCAGGGAAATTACTTGGGAGGAGATACGGGATAGCATGAAAAAAACAAAGAAAGTCACGTTGTCTGCAATGTTCATGGAATCCCAGGTACGCTTTCTACATAGAGCTTATCTCACGCCAAGAGCAATGGCAAATTGGGCGTCTACTTGGTCGAACAGATGTAGTAAACGCACAATAGAGGCCCTGAATTTCCTACATTATGTGTAGACATGCCCACCAGTCAGACAATATTGGGGTAAAATTCAATACCGGATTAATCAGGCATTACATATACTGCTTACACTATACCCTGAATCTATTTTATTCTTACAGTGGGACCCTCAGCACAAACAACACGATGCAGTATTCAGCTTAATAGTTCTAGTGGCTAGGAAATCCATACTAAAACAGTGGACAGAGAGACTAGGCCCCTCCTTTGAAAGCTTCAAAAACTTGTTGAAATTTCAAATATTTACAGAACAAATGGATGTGAGACTGAACGTGCAGAACAGACTGAGTTTATTCTTGCGTAAATGGCGCAGGCTCATATTAACCTTTGAACTAGAAATACAGAAACTGATTCTAATACCATTTAAAGACTCCGTTATATTCATGGAAAGCACGCTGAGAGGGGAATGGGAGCATTTGTTTTGAAGGGACCGACAGTAGACACAGGTGCCAACGCCTAACATCACTTCACCTTTCCTACCCTCAACCCGCCCTTCCACACACACCCTTTTTTTTTTTTTCCTTCGCACACCACTGGGCCTCATGGTCGACAAAGTTATCAATTTCCAGGCCACTTAGTTGTTTGTTTAAGGTTTATGTTAGAAAGTTGGTATAGTCTAGTTAGAATATAGAGTTAAAGAAAAAGGAAAAAGAAGATGTTGGGAGAGAATGGACACATACAAACAGAAATTAACTCCCGAATACAAATATTGAATGGATAAGCCTAGAATGATCGGAGAATAAGCCAATGGGGTTTAACATGCTAAGGTCTGTTGTCAATGTAGATATGTAATGTCTATTTGCTGTACTAAACCTCATGCCGACAATGATTGTATTGTACTATATGGCATTATCTGTATAATTACTCATGTGTACACATTGTCTTTCTCAACAATAAAAAAGATATTTAAAAAAAAAAACGAAAACAAAGGACCTTTTGACAACATATAATTTCAACACCAACCACCTATATGTCCCATAATCTAAATACAACACACTATAGTACACCATCTACCAGGCTTGACTGTTTTGTACATACTGAATCTCAGAATATATATCATAAAATATAGGAATAAAGTAGATATTTTTTGAAATATTGTCACATTCCAATAAGATGTAAAAATCAAAAGTGCAAAATCCTATGTTGCATAAAATAACTACTAAGCAACACACAATTACTCCAGGAAAATAAAGATATAGAAACTATATAGCATTAACAATGCTCATACTTATGGAAGATATACAAATTTATAAACTCTGTACTGTATACTACCAAAGTGTATAAATGCTGCTTGAAGTAATGAGATATGCTTATCTCATATTAACTGCTTTTTAAAATTTGTATCTTTGTTCTAAGATCATATATCTACTGAAATGACTGCCCATGAAAAGATCTAACTAATAAGAAGTACTCTAATATGTTGTGCAAAACAATTTATGCATTTAAATTTTGCGGCATTAAAATGCTTAACATCTGAAAACATTTTAATAACATGGAGTACCATAACCCTATAACATTTTTATCAAAGATTCTGTACATTTGGAGTTCCAACACCTGCAAACATTCAACAATTAAACTCTGCTGCTCCGAATAAGAGAAGGATCAATTGAAAGTAATCACATCAATCAATGCAAGACTACTTAAATCACACAAGATGGCTATTCTGGATATGCTTGAGAAAGACTGGCAACAGCTGAAACGCGTTGTATTATCCAGTAGCAGAGAAATATCTCTGCTGTTGCCGTAGAGCAGCCTTAAATTGTCATTTAGCCTCTGTTTCCCTATTGAACCACTTTTTTAGGTTGACCAACCATTTTTATTATAAAGCATGAATATCTTAACCTCTGTGTTTTTAAGAATATTTGTGGACCTAAAAGTAAATGATTAATAATACTTAATCTTATTTCAGATTGACCATAGACATATGAATGCTTAAACCATTTCTGATAATTGTTTCCATTTCTATTGCAGGCATCAATTCATATATAATCTAAAACTATACAAATATGTCAGATGTTAAACAACACAATGTACAGGGTGACTAGAATAGAGTACAATACTCCCCTCTCAAATGACCGCTGCTCTCTAACAGTCTCTCCCAACCGGACTGTGAGTAGAAAGTGAATCGAATATATAGAGGCGCTGATCTTGAATCTCGTGTATATGGACGTACACACTGAAGAAAGAAAAACTTGGCTTGTGATTTGCAGAAGTTAACAACAAATTAATGTGCAGTATACTCACTCCGAAAAATTCAGAGTTCAGCTTCTTCGAAAGGTTTTTCTGTCTCAACTTTCCCAATTTCCACACTGTGTTTGTGTCTGTGGATAATGAAAATTGCACTGCAGGTAATTGAATCTTTTGCTTGATAAAAAGTGCAATATACTCACTCCGATAAATTTCGGAATCCGGCTCCTCAGAACGTATTGTGTAGTTTGAAATTACTTCCAAAAAGGCAGCAAAAATACTTGTTGTGGTAAAAAACAACTTCCAATTGTTTTTACTGCTCTTGAAAAAGACGACACTGTCGTTGAAACGCGTAGAGCCAAGATAAATAAGAGCATTTTATTATGTTTTAATAAATATTTGTTTTTTACCACAACAAGTATTTTTGCTGCCTTTTTGGAAGTAATTTCAAACTACACAATACGTTCTGAGGAGCCGGATTCCGAAATTTATCGGAGTGAGTATATTGCACTTTTTATCAAGCAAAAGATTCAATTACCTGCAGTGCAATTTTCATTATCCACAGACACAAACACAGTGTGGAAATTGGGAAAGTTGAGACAGAAAAACCTTTCGAAGAAGCTGAACTCTGAATTTTTCGGAGTGAGTATACTGCACATTAATTTGTTGTTAACTTCTGCAAATCACAAGCCAAGTTTTTCTTTCTTCAGTGTGTACGTCCATATACACGAGATTCAAGATCAGCGCCTCTATATATTCGATCAATTCATATATGCAGAAATTGTCGGAGACATAGAACATATATTAAGTGAAAGAAAACATGTATAAATGCCATTAATTTCAGAATAATTGGAAGTATAAATTAATATAATACAATATAAATAATGTTAGACACATGTTTCATATCAAAATGACCAGAGAGGTAATATGATCTTACCCAGCTGCGATTGGTATTGCAAACTTATTAATATGAAGAAAATTATGGTAGTTATTACACATTTTAAAGAAAGATGTTTAAATGTATAGCTGTATTTTATTTTTTTGTCATGCTGCATTTGTTTGTGCTGTCTATTTGTAATACTGCCACCCGATGGACAAGGTACGGTGTTGCGACACAGGTATTACAGCCCGGAGATGATTGGCTGTTAAAGAATGCATCTCCTTAGCAACACACACTCACAAGGGGAGCCAATAGCAGGGACAAGGTTTCGAAGGGCCACCCATATTTAACACCTATGATTACACTATAAGGTTGTATGCAGGAGTATAGAGGAGAACACTGGCTGCTGAGTTTTGTAACTGACTGAAACTGTTTTGCGTGGGACACAGTCAAACTATAAAAACAAAGTGGGCCATACTTCTACTCTTCCATTGCAATTACACTTATTTTATATGAGGTGGGAAAAGTCTTGAAGCTGAACATCATTTTGGTAAAGTATAAGAAAAGGGCTGCTTATTACATGTGATATTTTAAAGTCACTGCAGTTTAAAGTACAGTTAAAGGATTTAAAGAAGCAGTGTGTTTTTCAAGTTAGCATTTCACAGCCTATATATATTGTTTAAATCTGTATCTGATTTGTTAAGTAACTCATCTGTGCAAGTTCTGATATTGTACTGTAAATTTTGTATTAGGATAAATTGCAGTTAAATAGCAGAATATATATATTATCCTATTGCTTAAGAGCACAGTTTAAAATTGTATTGTTTGGATGTTAAAGGTTATTTATAAATAAGGCTGGTTTTTAATATAAGCGTGTATGAATTTTGCATAGCATATTTAAATAGTTTTCAAACGCATATAATATTATTTCATTTCCTTTTATTGCAAATATATTTCAATATGTTTATGGATATTAACTAAATAAAAGAATTCAGATATTTATATTAATTGTATGGTCTAGTAGGTGCATGTTGATTAAGGGTTAATAATTTTTAAGGAAAATTATTATTTTTATTGTGATTATAACCCTACCATAAGCTGATACATTATTTGGATAGCACTACTAAGATTTTCATAAATATACTGACATAATAATTGGAGGAACTTTGCATGAGATTTAATAATATTCATCATATTTGATATAATATATTTGTAGTAAATAGAAATTATTATAAAAGAGAGAAAAATTCATATTTCGATATTAATATTTTGAAGATATAATTTTTGAAAAGTTGAAATATTGATTTTCATATTTCGAGATTGATATTAATATCTTGAAATATTATTAAAGATTAATTTTGAAAAATTAATAAAAATATAAATTTTTCATATTTCAAAATTAATAAAAAATATTAATTTTTCATATTTTCTAAATTAATCAAAATTATAAATTTTTCATATTTCGGAATATTAATTTTTCATATTTCAAAATTAATAATATTTTTATTTTTTTTGAAATATAACATTTTTCTCTCTTTTTATTGGCAAAAATTGTATTAACGTTTTAGTTTAACTAAGTACTAAACTAATATAATAATGTCTGTAGCCAGAAGTGAATCATTTAATTCTATACATTGCGATGAAATTGGTCCCATTACAATACCCATTACTAAAGGTCAGGTCCTTAAGAAAGATATCTTAAGTTACATTAAAGGGAAGTTAAATATTGCTGGTAAATTAAATGATTTTGTGGATATGCTTGAAACTAGAGCTAAAAATATTACCGTTAATAATAATATGTGGAATGAAGAGAATGAATTCTTCCAGGAATTATTAATGATTAATCAATGCAAAACTCCCAAAAAGCGAGAGGAACTAATACTAAAATCTTGGCCCCTCTTAATATGCATGATTGACGAAATGTCGTTTTGTGTCACAGACAAACGATTGCAAATACAGGAGCTAGAAAATAGTATTCGTTCCTCACGCAGACGCGAAGAGGATTTAAAAATAGCCAAAAATAAAATGGATGAATTTGCCCAAAACCTAACCGCCTTAGATAGACATAACATCGACTTACTCGCACAGATACAATATTTAAATAAACAGCTTGCGCAAAGCCAGAGAGAATTAAGCGATTTAAAAAGGTTAGATCGCCATAATGAAAACCCTTATATTAACAGTGAGAATAATGCAGATAATGCTAACTCCTTTAGCGAACGCATCAGGGACGAGGTACAGAAATATATGGAACAGTATAGGCAAATGACCCCTAACGGGTCAGAAATAGATTTCCCAAATAGACAATCCCCTCAGGATGTAAATCCAGAGGACAGCTGTAGCGCAGCTGGTGCGGGGGAGGGAAACTCTAACAGAGAATCCCAAAATAATTCTAATAAAGTATACGATTCCCATAAAATAATCACTTTCGTACAACGCGCAGTACCTATATTCTCCAAAAAGGGAATAACATCTGTAATTGATCATTTAGAGGCTTTTGAAAATGCGTTAGCTATAATGAATGTTACAAGTGAGAAATTGAAAATTGAATTTCTGCCTTGGGTATTTGACAGTAAACATCACAAATTCTTTGCTTCACTAAAGAATATGAATATTCATTCCTGGAATGGGATAAAACGACAATGCAGAAAATAATTCGGGCAATATCGCACTAAAACTGCCGTGAAAATGGCGGTATATGGTTTAAAGTGTCGTGCGAATCAAAGTCCAATCGAATTCCTTTCTGTATTGAAAAATGCGTACAGTATGGCTGAAGATAATCCCAAATTTGATGGCTCAGAATTTGTAAATTTATTTTTTGAAGCATTGCCTACACCCATCAAAATTAACTTAGCTAGAGATTTTGATGAGGACTGCTCATTGGAATGGCTGATCAAAGAGAGTACAAAGGTATACTCTATTCAGCAGTCCAGTGAGCAGGGGGTTAAAAAGGAGTCAAAACCCAAAATTGTGGCAGAAACTAGGGTGTCACCTAGCCCCCTCAATTTGGAGTCTAAAAAGAGAACTTATGCAGAGGTGGCCAGTCAAAACAGGCCATCTCCACAGAGGTTTAACTCTGCCCCCTCCCCTACACAGGTTGAGGTGCAGGGAGACTATAACCAAAGTGGGGGACATAATCAGGTGAATAATTACTCACAAAGAGAATACTCACCAAATAATTGGTATCCACGCAAGGGTAGATAAATAGACGGCGAAGATATTCTCAGGGTAACCAGACACCCCAGGCCTATCAATTATGAAAAATCTGGTATATCTCGCACCCGACATAGCTGTCACGTGGTGGAAGAGAAACCAGATGCTGTGGAGATTCATTTCAGGAATAACTCTGTACCTGAAATCACTATTCTACAAATAGATGATCAGACTCCTTTTAGTGGCTCTGATGGTAATACTTTTAAAATTTTGCCTGGAAAGATAGCGAATATTTCCCTAGATGGCGATGTATTAACCATATCACTCCACAAGGGGGATCATAAAATCCCTAAGGGGGGAGGCCACACTCAATACCTCACAGGGATTGAGAGAGTTAAAGAGGATCTATTTATCCCCAATACAAGTACATGACCTTGGTAAAACCAAGTATGCTAAAATAAACTTAAAACAGGAAGCTAGCTATATAAGCGAAGGTTTATTAGCGCAAATAGCTGAACCTAAAGTGATTAAATATCTTTCTCCCCAAGACCACAGTGTCAACGGCCTGGATGACAGGTCTGAAAGCTATAACATCACAGCTAAGTGCTTATTATCTATCTCTATTGGTAATAAGGCAGTGAAGCACCGGTTTTTAGTTTTAAATGCTCCCCATAATCAAATATACATTGGCAATGATATCTTACATAGATATGCCATACAAATAGATTTGATTAACTCTTGCCTCTGGAGCAGGTTAAAAGGGGACCCTGAAGAATTTCAGGATGAAAATGCAGCTCTGAAATCAAATCAGCAATTGCCATATCGTGTGAATATGCAGGTATCTAGCGATGTTATAATTCCTGCTGGGGCTGATAAGTTTCTTTTACCCTTACAGGTGAAGAGAGGTCAGAAATTAAAAACTTCTGAAACACTAATTTGCCTCTCCCATAGAATACAAAATCTGGGTGTCACAGTAACCTACACTCCTATGGTGAATATTGGAACTATTCCAATACATACTGTTGTGCATAACATGACCCCACAGGATATAACATTATCCAAGGGAACTACCATAGGATATGCACTGGAATCAAGTTATTACACTTTTGGATTCCAGAATAATGTAATTGGGCTAATACCTGAAGGATACTTAACTGAAGAACAATTAATAGAACAATCCTTTGCATCTATGCCAGAGGGTCTATTTAATATTCAGTCTATTTATCCCTTCAGCTCAGAGGAAGGCATCTGTAAAATTGAAGAAGCCTCTCTAGTGTTTGATCAGCCAATCAAACAGCAAGATTACCCCAATACCCAGAGTTATGGGAGCAATGTAAACTATAATCAAGGGGATCTCACCTCTAGGTTGGAAGAAGCCTATGAAATAGGACAGCCTGAAATCTTTCCAGGATTTCAGCAAATAGTCGAAGAGCAAATATCCTTAGCTAATGGCTGTTCCAGCGATGATGAACGCCAAAAGCTGCAAGAACTCCTGATGGAGTACAAGGATATTTTTGCTAAGGATTCTTATGACTGTGGTACCACAGACTTGCACATTGCAAGAATACAAACAGATCCCAATGCGCCACCTGTATTTGTCAAACAGTACAGACTTCCCTTAGCCTCATATGATTCTCTTGCAGAGATCATAAGGAATTTGGAAGAAAGAGGTATTATCAGACAGGTGCACAGCTCTTATAATAATCCTATTCTAGGTGTCCTTAAGCCCAATGGACAATGGCGTTTGTGTGCAGACTTAAGACAGCTAAACAAACGAGTATACATGTCTGGCTGGCCTGTACCATACATTGACCAGTGCCTAGCACAAATGCAGGGATCCAAAATATTCACTGCCATTGATTGTGCACAGGGATACTGGACCATAAAGGTACATGAAGAGGACCAATATAAGATGGCATTCTCTTTCCAAAAGATCCAATATGCATTTCAAAGACTTCCTTTTGGATACATAAATTCTGGACATGAATTTGCTGTATTCATGCATAAGGCTATGCCTGATGCACTGGAAAGGGGGACTTTATCTTATGTTGATGATGTTTTAATCAAAAGCACAGACTTTGAAAAACACATCGCAGAGCTTAAACACGTCCTCCGCCAGCTTAAAAGGGCAGGTGTCAAATTATCCCTGCAAAAAGCTCAATGGTGCCACACTCGTGTAAACTTCTTGGGACATGAAGTTACCTCTGAAGGATTAAATCCCCAGAAGAAAAAGGTGGAAGCTATAGTGAATTCTAAAAACCCAACTAACTTAAAGGAATTGAGATCATTCCTGGGTATGACAAATTATTCTCGCAAATTCATTGATAATTATGCGGAATTAGCTAAACCACTACTACTTCTTCTAAAGAAAGATGTGAAATGGCACTGGGGTGAGTCTCAAGAGACAGCCATCAGAGAGCTGAAGAGAAAACTCACTCAAGCAACTTGCTTAGCGTACCCTGCAGTGGAGGCTCCTCTATAGGAGCACTTGAGCACGTGAACCCCCTGACACCTGATGAACCCCCTGACCCCTGATTAACAAAAAAAAAAAAAAAAAAAAAGATTGAGAAATAAAAAAAATAATTACAATTTTAAACCTTTTTTGCTTATTTAAATTAAAAAATCCTCCAGGCTCCACATTTAAAATTGCTGTTTTTAATTATTTATTTATTTATTTGCAGTCAATGCAGTTTTAAAGTAGAATGGTCTTTTGCCTAATACTTCTATCTATCGCACATGCTGTGCAGTGCGATAGATAGAAGTATAGGCAAAAGCCCTTTCCACTTTAAAACTGCATTGACTGCAGCGCCACCTACAGGCCAGCCCATAGGTCTCCTAACCGCACAGCTATTAGTGTGCGAGAGCCAGCTGTCACGTGACACTCGCACACTAAGAGCTGTGTGTGTGGGAGGAGGAGTCTTGTCTTGAGGGCAGAGAGGCAGCGAGGAGGTGGAGCCGGGACGGACTGCCAGCTAGAGTGAGTCACTGAGACGGACCGTGACGAAGGTCAGTGAATTTACACAATCCCACATTCACACCACGACAACCTCACAAGCATGATAGCACTGCAGCCATGCCATCAGGGCCGGTTTAACAATGGGACCAACAGGGTCCCACGCGGCACTTGACAGGGGCGGCACTTTAGTTAGTGACTACTATCACATTTAATAAAGTCAGACTGCTGCTCCTGTCTGCTGCGAGGTACCTGTGACTGTCTTCTCTTCTCAGTTCTCTGGGAATGGGATCAGTTTAATACTGACAGCTGCGCAACCGCTCCTAAGCCTAATCTACCTTTGTTTCACAGCCCAGGAGGCACTTTAGTCAGTGACTATACATAAAAGTCAGACTGCCGCTCCTGTCTGCTGCTGCTGTGACTGTCTTCTGGGGGATAAGAATAACAATGACCGCTGCACGGCCACTCCTAACCTACCTGTCTCACAGTAACTATCTGACAGACTGACTGTCTCTGTGGGGTCACTCCGGGTTGGGTAGTGGCGTGGGTGGGACTGACAGCAGCCAGCGGGTCAGGAGCGGCATTGAAGGCAAACCGCCCCTCCTAACCTTTGTTGTTGTCTGAGTCTCTGTGGGGTCAGATCTTTAGTAGGTGGGAATGGATTGATTGTCATTGACAATGTTGTCAGGAGTGGCATTGAAGGCAGAAGCAGATCGCCACTCCTAACCTTTGTTTGTAAAAATTGTGTGTGGGATAAGTGGCTGTGAGATTGTTTGACAGACAGTGGGTGGTCAGGAGCGTGGCATTAATAGCAGACCGCCGCTCCTCTGACTCTGTTTCTCACAGTCTCTGTGGGCGGTTGAGTTGACAGTACTATCTACTGTCGGATTCTGCAACCCATCATAATGTGGGACTAGATGATCTGAGCATGCGCGCAGTTACCTAGTCGCATTCCTGAGAGCACACAGTTACAGAATCAGACAGAAGTGTTCAAGTACAAAACAGCCCATCACCATCAAATATATTTTTTACAAATTTGCAGGCCTGACAGCAGTGTAAATCTTTATCAGTCTCATCAGCATACAGAGCCCCCAGCCAAGGTATCATTTTGTTTAAATGATTCCTTTAAGGAAAAGCATTATTTGATTTCTAATAAGATGCAGTGCAGACATGTTATAGTTATACCACTCCTTATACATTAGTTTAGGAAATGGATGATATAGCATTTCTAGGATAACATCTGATTACCACTTTTAAACTAAATGTAGCATGTTCATGACATTGATGTTGCCCTACAACCAACTCTCATGAGATATGAAAAGTGGAACCATAATCTGCTGTGAAAATGTGTAAACAAATATATTTTAAATGGTTTATCTCAGTCAAAAGAAAGGCAAACACTTTTGGACACCAAAAAAATAATTTGACCAAAGGATCAGACAAACTGTGCAAAATCTTAAAGGAACATTCAGATGTACCGTGGCAATTTAGCCACAGCAAAATGTGTGCAGGACAGGTACAGTTCTGTTCTTGATACTGCAGAAAACACATCTAAAATTTTTTTTAAAAAAACTGCTGCTGTCTGATTAAATTATCCTAAGTAATAAGTATTAGTATCCCTAGAAACTTGAGTTGAGTGAATTACCTCATATTCTCTGTATGGAAATGATAATAAATAATTCCCCATATTTAGGTCCACTTTACAACCCCCCCCCCCCCACACACACACCCTTTGTCCTCAGTTTGTAATTCATAATAGCAAATAGTCATGCAGTTTACTTGATATTTGTGTTCTTTGTGTGTGTGTGTATACAGCACATTCAGCTATATATATATATGTGTATACAGCACAGTTTTATATATATATATATATATATATATACACACACACACACACACATTAAAATGGGCGGAGCCATCTGAAGGGCGGGGCTAGTGCTCCCCCATCTTCAAAAGTCACCAGCCGCCACTGGTACCCTGAAGGTGGTAAACCTTTCTTCTTAGAGACAGGTTACACAGATATAAGCATGAGTGCTGTTTTATACCAAAAGCATGATAATTTGAACAAAGCCATTGCTTATGCGAGCAAAAATCTATCCCCAGTAGAAATAAAGTTTAATGATTGCGAAAAAGCCCTCTTATCTACTGTATGGGCTCTACAAAATTTCCGCAGCTATATACAGGGCGAGAAAATTATTGTAGAAACGGCCCACCAGCCTTTGCTATATTTGCAAAGTGAGAGAATAAGAGATAGGAATTTGTCAAATAGCCGCATAACAGCGTGGACTCTTTCCTTACAAGGCTGGCCATTAGAAATTCGCTACAAGCAGAATAAAAAGAATCCAGTCACACAAGGGCTTGCTGAACTCCACAACTGTACTACTAGAGATCCTGGGGAAGAATTATCAGAAGATGATTTTCTGGAGGAACCATTGCTTTCCCCTTTATAATGTACAATGAGGACCATTGTCAAACATTACCTTGGGTGTATGTTGATGGTTGCTCTTACCATGCCACTATTGATAATGAGCGCAGATTAGTCGCTGGCATTGGTATAACTGGGGAAAATGGATTCCCAAATATATCTATAGGTTTCAACATTGGACCAAGATCCAGTCAAGTTGCAGAACTAACTGCTGTTTTCAAAACCATTGAAATGGCTATTGAACATGGTATTCATGAATTTGTGATCATAACTGACTCAAATTATGTGCGTGACAGTTTTGTTGAATACCTGCCAACTTGGAAAAGAAATGGCATGCAGAAAAGCAATAACAAACCAGTCAAGCATGGCAAATTGTTCTGCGAGATTGATAATCTGGTGGTATCCAATGATTTAACCATACACTGGAAAAAGACCAAGGGTCATTCCAGAGTTCTAGGTCCTGATAAGGAAGGCAATAACCTTGCGGATTCATTAGCCAAACAAGGAGCCATAACTGGAGAACTCCTTAATATTGACCATTTAATGGGTGCAATTCAGGTAGAAGCCATTACCAGAAACCAGGCAAAACAACAGAGTGAGCCTAACTTGGTTCAATGGAGTCAGGATTCTCCTAGTGAGGACCTGATCACTAGTCAAAAAGAAGACCCCATTGTAGGCATCTTCTATAAACACACAGAAGATCCTGAAAGCAACCCCATCTCAAAAGATGATTGTATTGGCAAAGAAGATCTTAGGATCTTAATAAAATCTAGATCACAGTTAAGTTACAGGATGGTTTGTTAATTAGAACCTCCAAAACTGGCATCCAGCAGTGGGTAGTACCCACCAAGTTCAGAGGTCTAATGCTTCAACATGCCCATGATGCTCCCACATCTGGTCATCGCGGTGCCAAACTCACGTATGAAATATTGCGTGATTACGCTTTTTGGCCACACATGTTGAAAGATGTTCAAACCTACTGTCAAGGGTGTTTAATCTGCCCACAGTTTCAACCCACTGCACCAACGCATAGAGCGCCATTGCAGTAAAGGGGGATGGTAATGCCATGGTCAGATATACAAATTGATTTTATTGGTCCAATAACAAGATCATCAAGAGGTAACAAATACATGTTAACAGTGACATGCCTGTTCACTAAATGGGTAGAGTGCATTAGTGCACCTAACAATAGTGCTGAAACATGTGCAGCATTGCTCATCAACCATGTATTTTCCAGATGTAGTTTGCCCCAAAGAATCGAATCAGATCGGGGGACCCACTTCACTAGCGAAGTGATGACCAAAATGTGGAAAATACTAGGGGTTAAAAGAAAGCTCCATATTGCTTATAGAGCTGCCTCAAGTGGTGGTGTAGAGCGTTACAACCAGTCTATTGTTAAAATCCTCAAAAAGTTTGTGAGTGAAACAGGTAAAGACTGGGATGCAAAACTACCTCTAGTCTTAATGGCATTAAGAGCAACTCCAAGTAGTGCTACCAAAATGTCACCTTTTGAGCTGATGACTGGTAGAAGAATGGTTCTACCTCAGCATCTGCTGTACCGTACGTCAGACCAAAACTTGATAAACACTGCCAATACACAGCAATATGTGGAGAACTTAAGAAAACACCTGCAATATGCATTTGCATTTGCTCAAAGGAATTTAGAAAGAGCCGCAACCGCCACCAAAACCTATTATGATCTTAAAACGTCCAAAAAGGAATATGAAATAAATGATAAAGTTTATCTTTATAACTTTGGAAGAGATCAGGTTAGGGAGAAGAAATTTCTTCCCTCATGGAAAGGTCCTTTTGTCATTACTGACAAAATATCTCCAGTGGCCTATAAAATAAGAATCCCCAAAAATGAAGGTTTCATTGATAAATGGGTCCATATCAATCAATTGCGGGCATGTCATCCCAGATCCCAACTACAAGTCATAGAGGGAGAATGAAGTGTCATATCCCCAAATGAACTTAAGACATACTATAGTTTAAAGATGCCTAACTGATAAACATGAAGGCTCAAAATAACAAACTTTCTACATAAGAGACTGTCTATGTTGTATATGGCCAACATCCTCACCGAGTACCACTGACTTTGATCCAATTCAAACACATGTGTCCTACATATATTTGAATTTGAAAGGGGGAATTATGTCAGGGTAAAGGTCAATGACATAATATATATATATATATATATATATATATATATATATATACTAATATATATACGTAAATGAAATAATATAAAAAGGATGTGTGTATATATGAAGCCATCTATTTTATCAGATGTGCTATAGAATAGAAATTCTGATGTCAGGATTTAACTAAAAAACCCCTACCAGATGGGAGCTGGGTGAATACACGTTTATCAGGATTGGAAATCAGCATAGCTTTGAAACACCACCTCCTGCTGTGTGAGCACACAGACATTTTCCAAAAGGAACTAACTCAGTTACCATGCTCATTTGACTATATGCAGAGTTTTATGACTCTAAGACATTTGGCCTGCCCAATTTTAGAACAGTCACTTAGAGGAATGTTGGGGAAGTAATTTTGAAAGAGAACAAAGGTTGTGGCTTGAGACAGGACCAAAACCATTTGCTCCTTCATTAAAAATACAAGCATCCCTTGCCCCCATACAGTTAATAAAGACATAAATGTCTAAGGCTGTTGATTTAGGAGATAATGAGATGGGAATTAGCAGACTGGAATCAGGATACCATTTATCTTTCAAACTGAAAAGGTGTAATAGGATCTCAAAAGTAACATGTTTTATGAGAGTTTTCAGCATTTGCACTTAAGTACAGGGGACCCCATGAGGTGAGTATGAGACAAAAAGTCTGGCAACTGAGTACTGAACAACTGTATATATTTTAATGGATATGAGACATATATATATATATATATATATATATATATATATATATATATATATATATGGACCATAGACATATGAATGCTTAAACCAGTTCTGATAATTGTTTCCATTTCTATTGCAGGCATCAATTCATATATGCAGAAATTGTCGGAGACATAGAACATATTATATTAAGTGAAAGAAAACATATTAGAATGTATAAATGCCATTAATTTCAGAATAATTGGCAGTATAAATTAATATAATACAATATAAATAATGTTAGACACATGTTTCATATCAAAATGACCAGAGAGGTAATATGATCTTACCCAGCTGCGATTGGTATTGCGAACTTATTAATATGAAGAAAATTATGGTAGTTATTACACATTTTAAAGAAAGATGTTTAAATGTATAGTATAGCTGTATTTTTTTTTGTCATGCTGCATTTGTTTGTGCTGTCTATTTGTAATACTGCCACCCGATGGACAAGGTACGGTGTTGCGACACAGGTATTACAGCCCGGAGATGATTGGCTGTTAAATAATGCATCTCCTTAGCAACACACACTCACAAGGGGAGCCAATTGCAGGGACAAGGTTTCGAAGGGCCACCCATATTTCACACCTATGATTACACTATAAGGTTGTATGCAGGAGTATAGAGGAGAACACTGGCTGCTGAGTTTTGTAACTGACTGAAACTGTTTTGCGTGGGACACAGTCAAACTATAAAAACAAAGTGGGCCATACTTCTACTCTTCTATTGCAATTACACTTATTTTATATGAGGTGGGAAAAGTCTTGAAGCTGAACATCATTTTGGTAAAGTATAAGAAAAGGGCTGCTTATTACATGTGATATTTTAAAGTCACTGCAGTTTAAAGTACAGTTAAAGGATTTAAAGAAGCAGTGTGTTTTTCAAGTTAGCATTTCACAACCTATATATATTGTTTAAATCTGTATCTGATTTGTTAAGTAACTCATCTGTGCAAGTTCTGATATTGTACTGTAAATTTTGTATTAGGATAAATTGCAGTTAAATAGCAGAATATATATATTATCCTATTGCTTAAGAGCACAGTTTAAAATTGATGTAGAACAAAAGAGGGTGACCCCTAGTGCAAATCAGTTATGAAGATATATTGAGTATCAACTTAGTGACAAGTGAATACTCACAAATTATATTGCACACTGTAGTGCAAATGGAGCATACTAGGTATATTATGGTGACCTAGTGCACATTTAAACCAGGGTAGTGCTGCTGCAGTGGGAGATGAACTCCAAGTGAGCTGTGGATGAACGTCAGGACCGAAAAACAGAAGACTCCAGTAAAAAGTGGATATAAAAGATTTAATAAAAACAAGTGGTTTTAAAAAAACACAGATCAGTCAATGAACCTGTGTTAAAAACAATGCTACGCGTTTCTAAGCGCTGACCGCGCTTTTTCCTCAGGCAAATGATACTAACTGAACTGGAGTCTCCTATATATATACCCATGCACATTTGGTGATAGGCAGCTGTGTTCAATTGAACAGGTGTTACATTGATTGGCCACAATGGTTGCCAACAACAAGTTGGAAATTTGCAAACACATTTTTTTTGGAAAAAGTAAATACAGATTTAAAACTGTAATGTAACAAAGTAACAATATGGTAAGAATAATACAAAGAATAAATTGCAAATATTATGAACTGTCAAACTTTCAAACATATAGTGTTGTCATGTAGTGTGCAAAGCGATATTACAAAATGTGTGTAAATTATATCAACATGATAGGCTATAATGTTTCACAAATACCAATACTTGATGGAAAGACCTCCGAAAAAAATATATATGTTGACATCGCTATAAAATATATCGTGAAAACATCAAATTAGAAAATTACGGACAAAAATTATTCATGAATGAAAAACAGAGGGGGTGTGTGGAACTCAACCAATGAGAACAAACTAGTAAATTCCTCTGAACTAGGTCATTTCTACAATATAACATTCCGCTTAAACCGATCGTTCTCTATATATATTATACTTGAGCATATGTACATATTTTAACTTTTTTACTGTTGCGTTGAAATAATGGGGGATCGGTAATTGTACCAGATATAGCGATATTATTAATTTTCGTCTTAATCCATGATGTAATAGAATACTAGTAATCCTAATACTATATATAATGAATTTGTAAGGAAAATGAATCTAATCTACTATGTTTAAAAGACTGAATGATAAGAGAGAAATATCTATAAGCTGACTAGTTTTGACTATGTACTTACATTGGTTTAATGGAGAATGTAACTATAAAATGTGAAAGACTGCAATGAAATATGTGCCTATAGAGTGTGATAGGCTCATCTATTGGTTAATAGAGAATGTGTGTCCAATGACGTATGAGCTGCAGCGATGGGCTATAGAGTGAAAGAGGCTCATCTATTAGTTAATAGAGAGCGTGTGTGCTGTGACGTGTGGGCTGCAGCAATAGGCTGATGTAGTATGTGTATATAATGTGGACTATATGTTGGGAATTCAAAATTGAAAAGATAAAACATGTGAATTAGAATATGAGAATGTACTAAATGAACGGGTGTTGTGAATGCAGGCTGTGTGTAACTAAAATATAATGCGTGTACGGTTGACTGTTATATAATAAGAACTAGTGACTAAAATAGAGTGTTGAGATACTATAAGATATAGTATAGAGAGTGTTCCTATATTATTGAACCAACTGTGTCGATATGTGTGAATGTTGTACTTATAATAAAAACAATGTGTAATAAATATGATTCTAAATCTATAATACATTTGCGTGTGGGGGATAACACTAATAATTGTGAGGTGTTCTATGAATGAGTGCTCGGGAATAGGGACTAGAAGATGAAAGCAGTATATATGTGTACTAAAACTATGTGATGTGTCTGTTATTAATGGTGACTGTATTGAACATCTATTTAAATGGTGTGATCCCAATGTGATAGTAGGACTATATAATGAAACGTGCTAAATTAAAATACATATAATCTAAGTGACTAATTAAATGTGAAAAGGATATGAGGGAGGAAAGAAATAATATATATGTGGAATGTATCTATATTATGTGAATCACCGTAAGAGGTATGAAATTAGAAGGCAGCGGAGTCAATAACTTCATTCAGACCTTCAGGATGTAGGGATTTGAACTTGTATATCCAAAAAGTCTCCCTCTGACGTAACTTGATCGTCCTATTCTGGGAACTAGCAGCAGGGATAGTTTCTAATGGGGTGATGGTCATGACACATTTGTTTTTGCCATGTATAGAAAAATGGTGTCTGGAAGTTCTATATTTGTTAGATCCCTTCAAGATGCATCTCAAGTGTTCTGACCATCTCTGTCTGATTTTTCTACAGGTGCGGCCTATGTATTGTAGGCCACACAAGCATGTTATGCAATAAATTACATAGTTGGAATTACATGTTATTCTTTGTTTAATCTCAAAGGATTCCCCTGTACTGTTAGATATGATATTTTTTGAGCCATTAGTGATATACTTGCACATGTTGCATCTACTAGTTTGTTCTCATTGGTTGAGTTCCACACACCCCCTCTGTTTTTCATTCATGAATAATTTTTGTCCGTAATTTTCTAATTTGATGTTTTCACAATATATTTTATAGCGATGTCAACATATATATTTTTTTCGGAGGTCTTTCCATCAAGTATTGGTATTTGTGAAACATTATAGCCTATCATGTTGATATAATTTACACACATTTTGTAATATCGCTTTGCACACTACATGACAACACTATATGTTTGAAAGTTTGACAGTTCATAATATTAGCAATTTATTCTTTGTATTATTCTTACCATATTGTTACTTTGTTACATTACAGTTTTAAATCTGTATTTACTTTTTCCAAAAAAAATGTGTTTGCACATCTCCAACTTGTTGTTGGCAACCATTGTGGCCAATCAATGTAACACCTGTTCAATTGAACACAGCTGCCTATCACCAAATGTGCATGGGTATATATATATAGGAGACTCCAGTTCAGTTAGTATCATTTGCCTGAGGAAAAAGCGCGGTCAGCGCTTAGAAACGCTTAGCATTGTTTTCAACACAGGTTCATTGTCTGATCTGTGTTTTTTTAAAACCACTTGTTTTTATTAAATCTTTTATATCCACTTTTTACTGGAGTCTTCTGTTTTTCGGTCCTGACGTTCATCCACAGCTTACTTGGAGTTCATCTCCCACTGCAGCAGCACTACCCTGGTTTAAATGTGCACTAGGTCACCATAATATACCTAGTATGCTCCATTTGCACTACAGTGTACAATACAATTTGTAAGTATTCCCTTGTCACTAAGTTGATACTCAATATATCTTCATAACTGATTTGCACTAGGGGTCGCCCTCTTTTGTTCTACATCTTTTCCTACTACAGATTGTTTTTCTGATTTTGGGAGGAGCAGCCACTGCACGGTGCACAGTTTACTGGGACACTGTCAAGTTTCCAGACCACTCTCCTAGGCATTACCTCTGCCTTTCTACATTGTGAGTATGTTTTTTTTCTTTTATACTCCATTTGTGATTTATTGGCTACACTAGGAGGCGCCCTTTTTCTCTGCTTTGTTTCTACTACAGTTTAAAATTGTATTGTTTGGATGTTAAAGGTTATTTATAAATAAGGCTGGTTTTTAATATAAACGTGTATGAATTTTGCATAGCATATTTAAATAGTTTTCAAACGCATATAATATTATTTCATTTCCTTTTATTGCAAATATATTTCAATATGTTTATGGATATTAACTAAATAAAAGAATTCAGATATTTATATTAATTGTATGGTCTAGTAGGTGCATGTTGATTAAGGGTTTATAATTTTTAAGGAAAATTATTATTTGTATTGTGATTATAACCCTATCATAAGCTGATACATTATTTGGATAGCACTACTAAGATTTTCATAAATATACTGACAATTTAATAATAGGAATTGTGAATGAACTATAGTAAGTACCACTGACGAACTACTATATGAACTGTTAAATGTTTCAAGAATTGTCTTTTATGAATTGTCTTATTGTGCACAAACACAGAAACTATTGTATCAATTGAATTTCTATATTTTTTATATTTTAAGTCACATCAATAAATTAACTATATTTTTTATAATTACAGAATAGTTGGTTTTATATCCTATGATTTTATGCTCTATGATAGTCCTATACGGTAAACAGCCCACAAGTCCACAATATACCTTAAGCATAAAACACTGCTAAGAGTTTTTTGTGTAATAATAGACTCTACACAGACCCCAGGACACCTATTTATTTTTGGTACACACCATCTTTTATTCTAGCACTACGTATCAATAGATATAGGACTTACTTAATCTCTCTCTGCCATTCGGTATTGGCTACCCAGCGCTCCCTTTTCCACTTCTACTACTCCCCTGGCTATAGATATTACCCAGCATCGCCGCCCATATTGGCAATGTATAGTAAAAGATCCTTTGCAATTTAACTGCCGTGCCTAACCACTAATCCTTATACTCCAAAACCGAAGTTCCCCCCGATCGCAAACTAACGCTGCACTAACTCTGTTCACTAACTCTGTTTAAATCTGCCAATAGGATTTCAGTAGCTCTCATCCTATTGGTTGATTTAAAATTGTCAGCCAATAGGAATTTTTTAAACGGGTACCTTGCATTCAAGCTTCAGTGTACGGCGGTGACTGTATGAAGAGGACCATTCACGCTGGATGTCTGAGCTGTTGGGAAAGATGCTCTGCACCTCCACAGCTCTGCGCCTCCACAGTTCCATGCCACTGGGATGAAGAAAGAAGATGCCCCCTCGATGGATCAAGATGTCACCGCCTGGATAAAGACTTCTCGCCTCCTGGATGAAGATGGATGTCCGGACTTCAGGAACCGTGAGTAGATTTTCTGGGGTTAGTGTTAGTTTTTTTTTTAATTTTTTTGGGGTATTTTTATTTTTTTTAAGATTAGGGATGGGCAGTAAATGAGCTGAATGCCCTTTTAAGGGCAAAGTCCATACAAATGCCCCTTTAGGGGCAATAGGTAGCTTAGCTTTATTTTATACTTAGGTTTTTTTATTTTGGGGTGTTGGTTGGGTGGGGGATTTACTGTTAGGGGGACTTTGTAATTTTTAGCTAAAAGAGCTGTTTAACTTAGGGCAATGCCCTACAAAAGGCCCTTTTAATGGCTATTGGTAGTTTATTGTTAGGTTAGGGGTTAATCATTTTATTTAGTGTTGGTGATGTTGGGGGCAGTGGTTTAGAGGTTAATAATTTTATTTAGTGCTAGCGATGTCGGGGGCGACGGATTAGGGGTGTTTAGACTAGGGGTTTTTGTTAGGGTGTTAGGTTTAAACGTAACTTTCTTTTCCCCATATACATTGATGGGGTTGTGTTACAGCGATCGCAGGTGTTGATGTCTATGGGGGAAAGCAGGCACGAGCATGTAAACTCAGCCCTTGGCTGATCGCACCATAACGCATAGCACAAGGAGGTTTTTCAGTAACTTAAAATGGCAGCGCTATGGAAAGTGCGATAACGCTTATTTTTTTTGTGTTCTTTATGGACCCGGTATAGCGCAAAAAAATTAATAAACATCTTTAATAAAAAATTATAAACACAACAAGCAACATTAAATACATTTGAAATCATATGCAAATATTTAAACAATATGCATTCTAAATACAAATGCATCATTTTAAATATTGAATACTTATGTGTAGGGCCTTTGCTTCTACAGTTATCTTTAGGTTATGACAGTTTAGTGGTTATTGTTTAAATGATATGCATGGTCATCTACAATGCATATTAAAGCAAAGTATTATAGACTAAAATATATTTAATTATGCTTTCCATTATTTTAAACATAAACATATATTTTCAAATTCAAATAAACAGTTACGTCCCACTCTCCAGCTCCAGACCACAGCGGCAATAGTTCTAAGTAGGAAAAAAGACTCACTCGGCAGGCTGTAAGATAATGCTGTGTGCAGGGCTCCACTATGCGGTTGCAGGTCAGGTACCTTTTAAACCGGAGCATTCTTCAACTCAAATATATATTTATGTTTGAAATAATAGCAATCAGCCATTAAAAACATTTTAAGACATCTACAATACTTTAAATAATCTACATTGTACATGACAATGCATATTTTGTCAAGTTGATGTGGTATATGCCGGAGGTCTGGAAAAAGAATCTCACCGGCCTAGCCAGGTCCCTGGAACTCACTGCCGGAATTGAAGTGTCCCCCATTTTTCCCAGAAAGTAGCACCCCCAAACAAGTGGTATCCCTGGGTGCCTCATCAATTTGACAACAACATACTAAAAGGGCGACTTAATCCCCTACACCCTAATCAATCAGCACCTTTTTTAAAGAAGTGGCGGACCAATTCCGGTCTGTTGCTGAGTTCCAGAAGCCCGGCTAGGCTGGCAAGGTTTTGCCAGCCCTCCGGTGGTCGTCCACTGACTTTTTAGCACATCTCTGTGACACATTATTTAAACATTGATTATAATTTTAGAACATAGCTTCATAGTTATAATGGGGACGTTTACTATTTAGTAAAGTTTATTATAGGGAGGTATTTTTATGACAGTAGGCAGTATGCGGCAGTTAAATAAAAAGAGAGAAGCGCTCAACCTGGGAACGAACAATAGCATAATAGCTTGTTCTATGACTAGTTACCACCCAAGAAGCAGCCTCTTTTTGCTCAACATGTGGCTTTCACAGAGAAGAACTTTCCTGTAGCACACTGAGCAACGGGTCCACGTTATGCAAATTATGACTTTTAGGGAAGTCTTCCTAAGCGTGACGTGGGAATCCAGACGTGGACCCCTTGTTCAGTGTGCCTAGAGGTATATGGCTGTACCTCACTGATGAGGCCCATAGGCCGAAACGTACGACTATAGTTTTGCCGTTTCTCTCGTTCAGAGAGGGATTGCCTAGTATTTTGGGGCTGGACTGGATTGGAATGTACTGTTAAGTCAGGATCAGACTGATATGCTACAGGAAAGTTCTTCTCTGTAAAAGGCACATGTTGAGCAAAAATGAGCGCTTCTCTCTTTTTACTTATGCAAATTATGACTCTTAGGGAATTCTCCCTAAGCATGATGCTTGAATCCAGATGTGGACCCATGGCTCAGTGTGCCTAGAGGGATATGGCTGCACCTCAATGATGAGGCCCACAATAGGCCAAAATGTATGCCTGGGGTTTTGCCATTTCTCTCGTTCAGAGAGGGATTGCCTGTTATTTCTGGGCTGGACTGTACTGTTAAGTCAGGATCAGACTGATATGCTACAGGAACGTTCTTCTCTGTGAAAGGCACATGTTGAGCAAATAGAGGTTGCTTCTTGGGTGATAACTAGCCATAGAACAAGCTATTATGCTTTTATTCATTCCCAGGTTGAGTGCTTCTCTCTTTTTATTTATGTATGTGGGAGTTAGCTGAGGCATTCCAGGGGAGTGTAGGTTAGACATTACGTAGGTGGTCAGGGGGAATTAGCTGTGCAGTGCAGTGGGAGTGTAGGTTAGCTGTGACATAGGTGTAGGCAGTTGTAGGGAGGTAGCGAGGCGGAGCAGGTGGAGTGTAAGTTAGGCGTGATGTAGTTATAGGTGTTATGGGGGAGTTAGCGGGTGTGATAATAGGAATAGCACATTGATTTGGACATATCAAAATAAGATTGATATGTTTGAATCAGCGAAGTGCAGGTTGTGAGGAGGGTAGTGGCCATGTTTGTCTTGCAGCTATCAGCTGTCGAGACTACATCGCCTGAGGTAGTTAGTGTAGGTGTAATTAAAATTAGTTTCCCACAGCACTATTTGTAGTGTGCTTACACAGAAACTATTTTTAGTTTCAGTGAGTGCACTGTCTGCGCCATGTAGGTACACTTCAAATAGGGCCCCCTCCTGGTTTCAGCAAGATGCCGACAAGCGGCGATGTCGGCAATGTGGTTGGTGACGTCATGCTCCCATCGACTTTGAGAGAGATATTGCCCCTCGCTGGAATTGCATGGACACACCCCTTTTATTTGAATACCTCAACAGAATATCGGAACCTCAGTGAGAAAGAACCTGCTGTCAGGGTGGCGGGAATCAGACTGAGATGAGAAGTGCAAAAATAATCACACCTTTATTAATAGCAAAAAATAATAAAAAGTCCACAAAACAAATAACAAGCCAGGAATCAAAACCAGAGCTGGTACTCAGACGAGCCGAGTCAGGAGCCAAAGCGAATAGTCAGACGAGCCGAGTCAGGAGCCAAAGCGAGTAGTCAGACGAGCCAGAATCCGGAACAAGGAGAAAAGCAGAGTCAGGAACAAGCCAGGGATCAGGAACCAGGAAGGACCTCAGACAGCCAGGTAATACACAGGAGCTCTCACAAACATGTCTGAGACAATGCAAGGGCGAAGCATACTGAACAGAGGCCCTTTAAATTATAAGTGATGACATCACAATTCTGAGACTGCATCCTGTCTCACACTGATGATGTAAACCAGTCTGGCCATAAAAGGAAGTGCAGGAAATGAGCAGCATCACACAGTATGCACCAGAGTCAGCAAGAGAGGTGAGTAAAATGGCTGCCAGCAGCACATGGCAAACAAAGCAGGGAAAAAACCCTGACAGTACCCTCCCCTCAATTACCCCTCCCCGCGGGAGGACAAAAGGCTTATTGGGGAAATGGGCATGGAAGGCACAGAGGAGGGCAGGAGCATGAACATCAGAGGAGGGAACCCATGAACGCTCCTCCGGACCGTAGCCCCTCCAGTGAACCAAATACTGTACGCAGCCTCTGGACATATGAGAGTCAATAATGCTGCTGACCTCATACTCCTCATGGTTGTCAACAAAGATAGGACTGGGATGAGGCAACACAGTGGTAAACCGATTACAAACCAATGGTTTCAAGAGGGAGACATGAAAAACATTGGAGATGCGCATTGCAGGAGGAAGGTCAAGAGTGTAGGCCACAGGCTTGACCCGTCGGAGTATTAGAAAAGGACCAACATAGCGGGGAGCCAGTTTATTGGAAGGCACACAAAGGTTCAAGTTGCGAGAGGACAGCCAAACTCTCTCACCAACCTGGTAGGAAGGCACGGGCAGACGCCTACGATCGGCCTGAAACTTTTGGCGCTGCATAGAACGATGAAGGCAATCCTGAATCTGCACCCATGTGGAATGGAGTTGCCGGAGATGCTCCTCCAAAGCCAGAATACCCTGAGAAATATTCAGTGAACTGACTTAAAATTACAAGCATTCCTGTTCATTTACAAACGTGAATACCGTTGTTATCTGATATTTGCCACTAATACTACACAGCTAATATCGCTGCATATGGGATTATAACCTGAAAGTAACTACATGATATATATCCCTAACGGCATCATTGCAAGGATTGACTTTTATCTGATACATTGTATCACCGCTCATATAACTTCTGTAACAGTTTTTATGGTTTAACCCTTGGTATACTTGAGAAAAGTCCCCACTCAGAAAACCTACTGTTTTTTGTGCTAATCAAAATAACTTGAATTTATGAATCAGTGTTGCAACACTTAGGTATTTTATAATTTTTATTGTATATTTTACATGCCCATTTTATAGCACTAAGATTTGTGCTTTTCTATTAACAGGGTTACATTTGTAATAAATTGTTGTTTATTTATGTTTTACATCTTGTCACTAGTGCTTTAGTGATTTCAACATTTACACCTGTCGCTAATTATCTAATCTGATGTGATTTCAACATCTACAAGCCTTTAACTCTCTAAATACACACTAATATAATAGAAATATTATATTATACAGTAACTCCTGACTAGTTTCGCCCATCCGGCCTTTGACAAAGCCCGGATGGGCGAAACTAGTCAGGAGTTACTGTGAGCGTTTGGGCGCTCATATTTTTTAACTAGCCTGGCACTTGGATGTTAATCTAGACCAATGTTATTATTACTAGCTATACTCAGTTAAATTTGTTGATCAGTCTGGGTTGTGCCAGACTTAGCCGTAGTTATTATCCAAACAATACAGGTATACACTTTTTACCCGTGCAGGCTATGATAGAATATATGCTGCTCAAAGTCCTCATGGACGGTTATTATAGTTTAGGCAATAGACATTAACTGTAATATATAGCAACCGGAATTTATATAACCATAAGGTTGGTGTGTATCGTAAACAAACCTGAATAAAATTGTAACTTATATTGGCAACACAGAGGAAGTATTGTCTTTCAATAAAGACACCGTATATTTAGTTGCATATATCATGAATAATAGTTGATCTGAGCATATTGTGAACTTTTGGCAGCCCTTATGCATACATAAAGTGGGAGGTAGGCTATTATAAAGATAGCCAAAAATACTTAGAGAGTTTGTCACATAAAGAATAAATCTGGGTTGTGCCAGATTAAGCCTTAGAGATCAATATAATACAGGTATTCACAGTTTACACTGTTATGCAATGCACTAAACATATGCGGCGCAAAGTCCGTTTTGATATACAACGTTGTTAAGACAATATATAGCAACAATGTTGCACTAGAACCAAACAGTTTATAATTGTATTGTACACCAACATTATAGATAGATTGTGATACTGTTTGGTTACACCTTGGCAATACAAGACAATAATTGTCTTTCAACGAAAATTTATATAAGTTTCATAATATACCACAGAGGATTGGTTGTCTAAACAGGACCAAATAGCAGCCATATATATTTTTATACATTGAGCAGGGACTCAGTGGACAAACTACAGGCTTTCTCAAACACGCAACAGAGCGATTAGGGTATCCAAATATTCCCACATAGGGTGTATGTTACTGAGTGATTATATGTATACACCATTTGGACACGCTATTACAGTATAGCTGCAAATTTATAGCACTACTTAGAGGACGTATATTTATTCACCAAAGGCGGTTGACAACATAGTCCTCCTCACAGTGTGCAAATAGTGTCAGATTGCATTACAGTGCTAGTGTCGATTTTAATGTGTGTGTTACCCTTATTTCAAGTTAAGTTTATAATAAAAGTTATATTTTATTTATCCCATTCTGGAGAAACTGCCCTACAGTCTAGGCTGAGAGTGCTTATAAGTGCATACTTACAGGAGATATCCACATCTCTTTGTGAGATTCTTCTTAGTTTTCAGTAATACAATTATTGTGGTGAGACATAGTAACGGAGGAACTGTTCCAGAGCTTGATTAGACTATTCCGCAGCCCAATGGGATTGAGGGTGATATGCCGAGGAGAAGGAAAGCTGGATCCCCATTTGAGCACAAAAGGAACGCCAAAATCTGGAGACAAACTGGCTACCCCAATCCGACACTATGTCCTTGGGTAACCCATGTAAACGGAAGACCTCCCGGGCAAAAATTGAAGCGAGCTCCTGAGCAGTAGGCAACTTCTTCAAGGGAATGCAATGTGACATTTTTGAAAAACGGTCAACCACCATAAGGATAACAGTATTGCCATTGGAAACAGGGAGCTCGACAATAAAGTCCATGGAAAAACGTGTCCAAGGATGCTCACCATTAGCAATAGGTTGAAGAAGACCCACAGGAAGACTTTGAGGAGTCTAATTCTGTGCACAAACTGAGCAGGAGGCAACATATGCAGCAAAATCAGAACGAAGACCTGGCCACCAGAATTGTCGAGTGACAGACCAAATCATTTGGTTCTTGCCTGGGTGACCCCCACCTGGGATAGTGGTAAGTGTGCAAAAGTTTAGTTCGAAGAATCTTAGGAACAAAACTCAGGAAAAAAAATATATATAATATAATATATAATATAAAATATAATAATATAAAATAATATAAAATATAATATAAATATAAAATAATATATAATAAAAAAAATATGGTCAGGAGGTATAACTGGAGTAGGTACAGACTCCTCCTTGGACAGAGGTGAAAATTGCAGAGAGAGGGCATCGGCCCTAACATTCTTACTACCAGGCAGGTAGGAGACCACATAATTAAACCGAGACAAAAATAGCGCCCATCTGGCCTGTCGGGGTGACAAACGTTTTGCTTCAGATAGATAAGTTAAATTCTTGTGGTCAGTAAGTATGAGCACAGGCACGCTAGTACCCTCGAGAAGATGCCTACATTCCTTGGGTGCCAAAATTATGGCCAGTAATTCCCTGTCACCAATTTCATAATTGTACTCCGCTGGAGACAATTTCTTAGAAAAGAAACCACATGGATGCAAGGAACCATCAGGCGTAGGATGTTGAGACAAGAGGGCACCTACTCCAGTCTCAGACGCATCAACCTCAAGAACGAAAGGCAGTACAGGGTTAGGATGACCCAGAACTGGAGCGGCATCAACGGCAGTCTTAAGACTATCAAAAGCCTTAATGGCAGTAGGTGACCAATGGAGTGCATCATTCTCTTTACCGGTCATGTCAGTGATAGGTTTCACCAAGGAAGAAAAGTTTTTAATAAACTTTCTATAGTAATAGGTGAAGCCCAAAAAACGTTGAATAGACCAAAGACCAACTGGGCGAGGCCACTGCAGAACTGCAGATAACTTGTCAGGATCCATGGAGAACCCTGCAACAGAGATAACATAACCTAGGAAGGTTACTTGAGTCTGATGGAACTCACATTTCTCAAGTTTACAAAACAGATCTTTCTCACATAGTCTCTGAAAAACCTGTGTAACATCAGAACGATGAGCCTCAACTGTGGGTGAGTGTATGAGGATGTCGTCTAAGTACACCACAACACACTGTTTCAGCATATCTCATAGGACATCATTAATAAATTCCTAGAAAACTGCAGGAGCATTACATAGGCCAAAGGGCATTACAAGATACTCATAATGCCCGCTCCTGGTGTTAAATGCTGTTTTCCATTTGTGGCCCTCCTTGATCCTAACGAGATTGTATGCTCCTCTCAAATCAAGTTTAGTAAAGACCGTAGCTCCCTTGAGGCGGTCAAAGAGTTCCATAATGAGTGGAAAAAGGTAAGTATTCTTAATGGTAAGACGATTAAGACCCCTATAATCAATGAATGGTCTTAACTCGCCACCCTTTTTCTTCACAAAAAAGAAGCCAGCCCCTGCAGGAGAGCTGGATTTGCTGATGATCCCCCACGACAGAGCATCGGCAACATACTCCTCCATAGCACAATTCTCCGCAACAGACAGAGGGTAAACCCGGCCCCCAGGAGGAATGGCTCCAAGTTGCAGGTCTATGGCCCAATTGTAAGACCGGTGAGGAGGCAACGTACCGGCACCACCTTGTCAAAAACTTCTAGGAACTCTCGGTACTCCTCTGGCAATTGAGATACTGAAGAAGTGCACAAGACTTTAACTGGTTTCCTAGGACAAGTAGAAATACATTGCGGAGACCACAACAACATTTTGGACCTGCACCAGTCGAGACTGGGATTGTGCTTTTGGAGCCAGGGATAACCCAGAACAACCGGAAAAAGTGGAAAGTTTATCACTTGGAACTGGAGGGTTTCAAAATGGAGAACCCCAACAGCCATGGATAACGGAGCATTTTCATGAGTAACGAGTGCGGACTGAAGGGGCCTGCCATCAATGGCCTCAATAGCAAGCGGAATGGACTGAGGCAAAACAGGAATGGAGTGCTTTGATACAAAAGCACTGTCAATGAAATAGCCCGCAGCACTGGAGTCAACAAGAGCCTGGGTGACTATGGAGGAGTCCACCCACGAAAGGACAACAGTGACCAAAGGTTTCTCCTTTAGTGGTTCCGGGGACGAGGATAAACCACCCAAGGTCTGCCCCCGACAGAACTTTAGGTGCGAGCATTTCGCAACCGTGTAGGACAAGACTTCAAAAGGTGGCCCTGTAACCCACAATAGAGGCAGAGCCCCTCCCTCCTCCTAAAGGCCCTCTCTGCCAAGGAGAGACGTGTGAATCCCAACTGCATCGGCTCAGCAGTACCTGGTGACTCAGAACCAGGAGGCATGGGAGAAGAGGGAGGCATGGGTGGGAATGAACACATAGGAGACAACGGAACAGGAGGCTTCCGTAAGCGCTCCTTGAAAGAGGGCCTCTCACTAGTCTGATGTCAATTACGATAAAAAAGACACCAATGCCTCGAGATCTTCTGGTAAATCTCTGGCAACTTCATCTTTAATCGCATCAGAGAGCCCATGAAAGAATGCGGCAACAAGGGCTTCATTGTTCCAACCTACCTCTGCGGCAAGCGTACGGAACTCAATGGCATACTGAGCAACAGATCTTGTACCTTGCTGAATGGACATGAGTCGTTAAGCAGCAGAGGAGGAGCAAGCTGGAACATCAAATACCCTTCGAAAGGAGGCCACAAATTCAGGGTAATTTGAAATCACAGGTTTATTAGTCTCCCACAAGGGATTAGCCCAGGCAAGAGCTGTGTCAGAAAGTAATGAGATGAGAAATCCCACCTTAGCTCTGTCAGAGGGAAACGCCTGAGGTAACATCTCAAAGTAAATGCACACCTGGTTCAAAAACTCTCTGCACTGATTAGGATCGCCTCCATATCGCTGAGGTAGAGGTGCAGAACCGGACAAGCTCCTGGTAGGACTAGGTGCAGCAGCGGAAACAGGAGCAGACATAACTTGCGGGACACTTTGGTCCAAATGTACAGTGCGAGTCAGCAGGATTTGCAGGGCTAGTGCAAATTGATCCAAGCAGTTATCCTGTTCATCCATCCTTGAAATTATGGCAGGTAAAGGTGGATTATTAGCACCATCAGGATTCATGGCCCTTGCATAATGTCAGGGTGCCAGGAATCAGACTGAGATGAGAAGTGCAAAAATAATCACACCTTTATTAATAGCAAAAAATAATAAAAAGTCCACAAAACAAATAACAAGCCAGAAATCAAAACCAGAGCTGAGCCGAGTTAGGAGCCAAAGCGAATAGTCAGATGAGCCGAGTCAGTAGCCAAAGCGAGTAGTCAGACGAGCCAGAATCAGGAACAAAGAGAACAGCAGAGTCAGGAACAAGCCAGGGATCAGGAACCAGGAGGGACGTCAGACAGCCAGGTAATACACAGGAGCTCTCACAAACAGGTCTGAGACAACACAAGGGCAAAGCATACTGAACAGAGGCCCTTTAAATAATAAGTGATGACATCACAATTCTGAGACTGCATCAGTCTGGCCATAAAAGGAAGTGCAGGAAATGAGCAGCATCACACAGTATGCACCAGAGTCAGCAAGAGAGGTGAGTAAAATGGCTGCCAGCAGCACATGGCAAACAAAGTAGGGAAAAAACCCTGACACCTGCCCAGCAGGGGACACTGGAGTAGCTTACGCTGCTTCATACATAGAGCCCTTTGTATGCATATAGATTGTTAGAGCTATTACAAAATAGAAACAAATTTTTATATTTACTGAATGCACATTACTGTATATGTTGTGTAAAGATGCTTTGAAAACATGCACTCTCCATTCTTCCGTGATCTGCATTCACTGGTGATGTGCTTGATGTGTTCAAAAGGCAGTGAGCTCCATACTTTCCTATAAAAATCACAGCGAGCGTCAGCCCACTTTTTTTTATAACATTCTGCCCAGTGGACACTTGCTGAGACTTGCGAGGCAGAAGTGAGCATTTCTCATGTACCTGGCAATCTTTTGTGTCATTGGTCCTAAGTAACCAATAAGAATAGTGAGAGGACCTGCTGAATAGTTAATGTGATATCCAGTCAGCATTTTTTATTTTATAGTGGCTCTATTTAATGTGAAGGTCAATTTTCATCAATGAGTGCCCGTTTTTTAAAAATACTTTTAAAAACAGGGTCACTTTCATTGATGAAAATTAACATTGCACTGGATTTGAAGAAATGCTTACCTTTTACTCCTGCAAAGCAGGATCGACGATCCCCCTCCTTCTTCTTCCTGCTGTAGACCACAGCAATGACCAAACTGGCTTCCTCCAATCACAGCGGGGCATCACGAGCTGGATGCTCTGGGGTGCAAGCCATGATTGGAGGAAGCCGGTTTTGTAATTTCTGACGTCAGTACAGAGGAACTGAGGCTGAGATCGGCGATCCGGTTTTGCAGAAGTAAAAGGTAAGTATTTCTTCAAATCCAGTGCAATGTAAATTTTCATCAATGAAAGTGCCCATGTTTTTAAAAGTATTTTTAAAAAACGTCACTCATTGATGAAAATTGACCTTCACTTTAATTGGCAAACACAATGGGAAACTTTAAATCAGTTTTTTATTTGGCATGCATTTTTCTTTGTGTAAATATTTTCCATTGACATATTCATTCACAGTGTGTGATATAGTGTTTACTTATCTATAACCCAGTTGAAAAAAATATTAGATTTTTAGATCAACCTAAATAACTGAAAGAAAATCAAGCACTTTTAAAAAGATCTACTTAATTGTAAATACATAGCTATTCTTTTAAAATTTATTTTTTTCCACTATTCTAGAAATAACAACTTGACTTTGCTATTTACAACCCACATCAAAGTGATAAGAACATTGTGTGCTGGCAGCTGTTTAAATGTTTGACTGTATTTTCTCAATGCTTATTTTTACTTAACTCCCTCCTACCTGTTGTGATAAAATTCTTACAGTTTAACTTATGCATTTGGTTTGGTTAAACATCTGAAAATCTCAAACCTATTCAACTTTAACTGTAGGTTTTAAAACTCTATGATGCACTGTTCCTTTTCTTTCTTTTTTTTATTAAGGCACTTACATTTTTCTGTGCTCTCAACAGAATTTCAGTTTGTTTAAAAAATAGAAAGGAAAGCCTTTCCAGATAGATGTGTGGGATTATATTACAGAGACATGGAACAGATACAAGATGCTGATTGTTCTGGGTTTGAATGGTTTGTAGCAGCTGCGCTGGCTATGAAACTTATGCCTTGCAGCCTTTACTATTAAATTTCTGTTTTTTTTTTTTTAATGCTGTTGCATCATCATGATATTATTACATCATCACTGTGTGACAAAATAATAACAGCGTATCCAGCACAAGTTAAACTGAAATTTGCTAAACGCTGAATATTAGCTAGTGAAATAAACCTTCCCATATGTTATAATCTGTATACTTATCCCTTTCGTAAAGCAGCAATGCTTCTTATTTATTTATTTAATGCACCTTGAATTTTACTGGTAACTAATTGTGACCATATATAGGGCTAGATAACAAGTGGTGCGCTAACTGCTGCGCACAAGCGATACTGAGTTTTCACGAGTGACAGAAATAGAGCTCGTATTACAAACTAAAAGTAAACACGATCGTTGGGTTAGTGCACATGCAGAATTAGTAATCTTAAAACGCATTCTTGAAATACTATATGTTAAATTTTTTTTTAATAATAATTAAAACTTTTAGATACTTTACAGTATGTATAATAATGTTTAATAATTATTCTAAAAAATTTGAAAGGTTTAGGCTAGATTACACGTGTAGTGCTAAATTATCACGCTCCCACAAACTTTGCCCGTTTGCGGGAGCGTGATAATTAACCAGCCATTACAAGTTAATTAAAAAAACTGTACTAGGCAGTTTTGGGGCTTTCAATTTGGTGGGAGTGGGGTGTGGCACCTTTACATTGCGGTCTATGATAACTGTGTGCGGTCCCATAGACATGTATATAGGTATATGCTTATATACATGTATATTTATGTGTTAATATGTGTATACACAAATATTAACATATATATATGTATATAATCATATACATATATATTTAAAAATACGGCCCATCACTGCGCTACTTACCCCCTTCACTGCACAAGGTTCTGATGCTATCTCTGACGGCATCAGAACAAGGCTTCCATAGGAGCCTATGGAAGTGCGCTATCGTGAGCGCAATGCTTCCTAGCACTGTGAACACAAGCTCACGTTCGCATTGCGCTTAACTTGTAATACCTGCGCACTTTATTGTGCACTGGTATTACAAAGTGGAGCGCTAATATCGCTTGCACGCAAGTGATATTTAGCACTCCACTTGTAATCCATCCCTTAATATTTATTATTTCTAATTATTCATGTACACTAACCCTATACAACATTAGACCTAAAGTGCCAAACACGAATCACGTTACGCATATTTTACATTCCTATGTTCACATAAATTTTTTTTTGTTGTTATTACATATATATACAGGGAGTGCAGAATTATTAGGCAAGTTGTATTTTTGAGGATTAATTTTATTATTGAACAACAACCATGTTCTCAATGAACCCAAAAAACTCATTAATATCAAAGCTGAATAGTTTTGGAAGTAGTTTTTAGTTTGTTTTTAGTTATAGCTATTTTAGGGGGATATCTGTGTGTGCAGGTGACTATTACTGTGCATAATTATTAGGCAACTTAACAAAAAACAAATATATACCCATTTCAATTATTTATTTTTTACCAGTGAAACCAATATAACATCTCAACATTCACAAATATACATTTCTGACATTCAAAAACAAAACAAAAACAAATCAGTGACCAATATAGCCACCTTTCTTTGCAAGGACACTCAAAAGCCTGCCATCCATGGATTCTGTCAGTGTTTTGATCTGTTCACCATCAACATTGCGTGCAGCAGCAACCACAGCCTCCCAGACACTGTTCAGAGAGGTGTACTGTTTTCCCTCCTTGTAAATCTCACATTTGATGATGGACCACAGGTTCTCAATGGGGTTCAGATCAGGTGAACAAGGAGGCCATGTCATTAGATTTTCTTCTTTTATACCCTTTCTTGCCAGCCACGCTGTGGAGTACTTGGACGCGTGTGATGGAGCATAGTCCTGCATGAAAATCATGTTTTTCTTGAAGTATGCAGACTTCTTCCTGTACCACTGCTTGAAGAAGGTGTCTTCCAGAAACTGGCAGTAGGACTGGGAGTTGAGCTTGACTCCATCCTCAACCCGAAAAGGCCCCACAAGCTCATCTTTGATGATACCAGCCCAAACCAGTACTCCACCTCCACCTTGCTGGCGTCTGAGTCGGACTGGAGCTCTCTGCCCTTTACCAATCCAGCCACGGGCCCATCCATCTGGCCCATCAAGACTCACTCTCATTTCATCAGTCCATAAAACCTTAGAAAAATCAGTCTTGAGATATTTCTTGGCCCAGTCTTGACGTTTCAGCTTGTGTGTCTTGTTCAGTGGTGGTCGTCTTTCAGCCTTTCTTACCTTGGCCATGTCTCCGAGTATTGCACACCTTGTGCTTTTGGGCACTCCAGTGATGTTGCAGCTCTGAAATATGGCCAAACTGGTGGCAAGTGGCATCTTGGCAGCTGCACGCTTGACTTTTCTCAGTTCATGGGCAGTTATTTTGCGCCTTGGTTTTTCCACACGCTTCTTGCGACCCTGTTGACTATTTTGAATGAAACGCTTGATTGTTCGATGATCATGCTTCAGAAGCTTTGCAATTTTAAGAGTGCTGCATCCCTCTGCAATATATCTCACTATTTTTTACTTTTCTGTGCCTGTCAAGTCCTTCTTTTGACCCATTTTGCCAAAGGAAAGGAAGTTGCCTAATAATTATGCACACCTGATATAGGGTGTTGATGTCATTAGACCCCACCCCTTCTCATTACAGAGATGCACATCACCTAATATGCTTAATTGGTAGTAGGCTTTCGAGCCTATACAGCTTGGAGTAAGACAACATGCATAAAGAGGATGATGTGGTCAAAATACTCATTTGCCTAATAATTCTGCACTCCCTGTATATATATATATATATATATATATATATATATATATAATAATGTTAATGTAAAATAGATATTGACTGTATACCTATATAACTATAACTATAGGAATAGATGTATAAGGGATATACAGATATATAGGAATCCAATAGAAATAAAAAATTTCTGTATGTGAAGAATGTAAAATATAAATAACTCCTGCTGGATTAGCACGCGAGTGATAAGTGTTAGGTTTTTTCTCCATTGAAGTCTATAAGGAGAATACTAAATAGATTGCAACTAACAATCTAGCCCATAGCTATTAATTTGCAGCACTACAGTTTTGGACACAGCTTTATATTTGGGATCCAATGTACTAATGTGCGGATCATGTCCACCGCAATCGATAAATGATAAATGCCACAATCGCCACAATTGATAAATGATAAATGCTGACAGCTAGTGAAATGCTTGTGCAATGCCGCCCCCTGCACATTTTTTCTGCAGTTTTTTTCCAATCGGCTGGGAGCAGGGGGTGTCCATCAACCCGATCATATCCAATCGGACTGATTGCTGTCCGCCACCTCAGAAGTGGCGGACAAGTTAAGGAGCAGCGGTTTTACGACCGCAGTTTCTTAACATCCGCTTCAGGCGGACCTGAAGCAGAATTAGTTGGAAGCAGCATCTGCTGCTTCATAAATCGACCCCTTGGGCTGAGATCTGACATCTTGCTAGAATACAACCCTCATTTCTTAACTATGTGCCATGTGTGTCCTTAGACATTTCTCAGTGCGGAGTGGGCACAAAAAAATTAAATATCTGGGGTTGGCTGAAAAACATATTTAAATGCAATATGGAGAGATAAGTGTAGCCGTACCTGGCTTTAATAAAATGTTTTACTTTGTTAACTATTGAGTGCTGAATTTCCTTTCTTTTAGTAGGGACATACGTGTCTCTATTTTCTATCTCTCCCTTATTAAATATAGCACTAAGGGTCTGCACCTACAAAATATACTTATCTCTTATTTATAACAGAATAAGCTGTGCTTTTATATATTTTTAATTTTCATAATATTAATGTAGACATAAGGGCCCAGATTACAAGTGGATCACAAAAATATTTCCGTTATTCAAATCTCAAGTTAGATCAATAGCGCTCTTGTCCTTGAACTCATGTGACAAGTTGAAAGTAAAATAGCAGCATTCTAGCAAAAGCCTCCGATGCGCATACATCAGGAGGTTGGATAGCGTGGCACAATAAATCCCTAACCTCATAGACTTCTATGGGCAAACTTTAAAACACTCTTCTGGCATTTGCTCCAGTGCTAACCTGAAGGTGAACGCTAAACCTAGGTGCTATAAGCCGAAGGTGAGTTACAAAATAGTTTAAATGAATTTGTCCTTCATTAAGCACCTTCGTACTTGAGCTCCCCACTGCAACTCGTCATCAATATCGGTTTGCTTTTGTCACGGATACCAGGCTGCCAAGGCCCCCTCTCCTCATGTGGATTATTGTGTACCCCCATTTGCCCTTTTACTGTTACCATGATTGCACGTTGCCCTGAAAGAGCTGATCACTGCCCCGCTTGGCTCCTTCCTAGCTTGCCGAGGCCCAGCCGGAATATTATGGAACTACTCATGGTTGGGCTCGCTAGAGATCCCCGCCAAAATGTATCCTGTATCTAAGCATCTTCTGACAGCCCCCTGATCACATGACTGTGACTATTTATTATCTATTGACTTGAATTTAGTATTGTGTTGTGCTAAATCTTAAATAACTTCTCGGGCGTGAACACATTAACCTAGATTACGAGTTTTGAGTGCTATAGGGAAAGTAAAGAACGCAACAAAAGTGGCGTTATTTAACCCCCCCTAAAGCGCTGCCATTACAAGTTTAAAAAAACCTGGCTTGTGCGGGCGATATGGAGATTTTTAGCTCCATACTGCACACAAAACAAGTGCTGTGACATCAATAGGGATAGCCGGCAAAAACAAAAGTCTAACATCTGCGATCGCGGAAAGAAAAGCTCCCTAACGCAGTCCCATTGATGTCTATGGGGAAAAAGAAAAGACAGTTTAAACCTAACACCCTAACATAAACCCAGAGTCTAAACAGCCCTAATCTGCTGCCCCTGACATCACCGATGCCTGCCTACAGTTATTAACACCTAATCTGCCGTTCCCGATATCGCCACCACCTAAATAAAACGATTAACGCCTAATCAGCCACTCCCGATATCGCTGCCACTATACTAAAGTTATTAACCCCTATTCTGCCGCACCCCAACATCGCTGCAACTATATTAAAGTTATTAACCCCTATTCTGCTGCTCCCGATATCGCCACCACCTACATAAAGCTATTAACCCCTAAACCTCTGGCCTCCCACATCACTACCACTAAATAAACCTATTAACACCTAAACCGCCAGCCCCCCACATTGCAACAACCTAAATTAAACTATTAACCCCTAACCTTAACTTAACCCTAACCTTAACACCCCCTAACTGTAACATAATTAAAATATAGCTAAATTAAACTTACAATTATTAACTAAATAAACCTAAACCCTAAACCACCAGACCCCCACATCGCAACAACCTAAATTAAACTATATTAACCCCTAAACCTAACCCTAACGTAACCCTAACACCCCCTAACTGTAACATAATGAAATTAGATCTAAATTAAATTTACAATTATTAACTAAATAATTCCTATTTAAAACTCAGGATGGATCCACTCCATGCCTCCGAGATCAATATAGAAGATGCCGCCTGGATGAAGATTGAAGAGGCCGCCTGGATGAAGACTTCTCGTCGCCTGGATTAGGACTTTAACTCCGGGATGCAGATCGTTCAAGCGGGACTTCAAAAACTGTAAGTGGATCATCAGGGGGTTAGTGTTAGGCTTTTTTAGGGTTTATTGGGTGGGTTTTATTTTTTAATTTAGGGTCTGGGCAGTAAAAGAGCTAAGTGCCCTTTTAAGGGCAATGCCCATAAAAAATGCAATTTTCAGGGCAATGGGTAGCTTAGGTTTTTTAAGAATTAGATTTTTTATTTTGGGGGATTGGCTGGGTGGTGGGTTTTACTGTTGGGGGGTTCTTTGTGGGGTATTTTTTAACAGGTAAAAGAGCTGATATCTTTGGGGCAATGCCCCACAAAAGGCCCGTTTAAGGGCCATTGGTAGTTTATTGTAGGCTAGGTTTTTTTTTTATTTTGGGTGGGCTTTTTTATTTTGATAGGGCTAATAGATTAGGTGCAATTCTTTTTTATTTTGGATAATTTTGTTTGTTATTTTCCGTAATTTAGTGTTTGTTATTTTTTGTAACTTAGTATTTTTCAGTTTTTGTATATTAGGTATTTTTAGAGTAGTGCTATTATTTTTTTAATGTGTAGTTTAGTTTAATTTAATTGGTAGTTAGTTTAATTTTAGTTTAATTATTATATTAGTTTAATTGGTAGTTTAAACTTAGTTTTTTTAATTTGACAGATAAGTTTTAATTTAATTTAAGCTGGGGAAATTGTAATTTTTTTTTTTTTTTAAATATTTTTTTGATTGAGGCATTGAGTAAAAACAATACAACAGATAATATGTCCAGGCACGGAACAAAAGCAATAAAGATCTTTAGACGTTTCACATGTAAAAAAAAAAAATAGGCAAGGGCTGGGACATTGGTGCACTAATGTATTATTAGTTATCGCAATATCTAATCCATAGTATTGCAATATTTATATAGGAGTAAAAATCAGTGTCGTGCAATATAGCTAGATCAGTAAAAGAAAAATAACAGCAGACATAAGTTATAGTACCACCTTTGTGACCTTGAATTTAAAATATAAAGCTGTAGATGTAAAATATATGCAACTGGAACATATAGGAGTGAAGCCTCGATTTTTAAAACAGATAACTAGTGGTCCCTACCCCACATTAAGGGAAATTCTATAAGCTGAAAATAGTTGGAGGGAGGGATTTGGCTTTTGTCAGGCCTCCCGTAGGCCCGAGTGTATGGGGTGGGAGGAATGCAGCGGGCGAGAGCCGCTCGTAATGGAGAGGGGAGGGCGGAGCCAGTTAAGATGTTAGGAAGGAGCAGACTACCGGGCTAACTAACTCTATAATGTGAAGAACTCCAAGGTATAGGATGATTGTCAAGAGTGTTGTGGTCAGTACCCATATAAGACTGGGAGGTGTACCCCTGGGCAAGCTACAATGAAGATACATAATTTTAATATAGTTGGGCCAGTCCTGAGGGGACAAGGATCTCACTAATGAAACGAAAATATGAATCAATTTAAATATGCTGAGTAATAGGGTATAGGCTGCTTACAGTGATATGAAAGGTAGCAGTGGGAGCTATATGAGAATTGTGCGGTTGTAATGGTAGACTATTTTAAAAAAGATATATATAAACAATATAAGTAGTCAGCATACAGTAACGTTCATAACCAAAACATAGGATTAACATTTAAGATATGGACCACTGTCAGAAGATTTACTACCTGTATATATCTAAAACAATATGTTATGGAGTTTTAATTGACAAGATAGAGCTAAACTGGCTGCTATAGGTCCCGAATGAATACCTCTTCAGTGCTCAAATGACTCAATTCAGAGATTTTGTACTGGGCGTATAAGTAGATCAGCAATAATAGGGAATACAGACATGTACCATAGAATGACTTGTTACACCTTATGTTTAATAAAGCTGCATAATTCAGCCCTTACATAAACTTACTGAGCAACATCATATTAATATGGCTATGCAAGTAGATCAGACTATAAACATATTGATTAAGTATATGTAGCTGGTATGTGACATATACACCATTCTTTCTAGCAAAGTAAAAGGTAAGTGCAGGGAGTGGCAATGAGAATATTCTAAGGTAACTATGAGAGTAGCGCTGTAGCTAAAGACCAGAGTATAGACTATGAACTATAGTAACAAATAACCCTCAAAAAGAAAAACAGACATATATATTGAAAGGTTTAGAGTAACAGGTACATTTTTTGTCGTAGATAAGAGGAAGAAAGTCTCTAGTCCTGTGTCTCTCACCAACGTATTTGTGAGATAGGTGCTCAAGGGAGCAACGACTTGAAACAAAAGGGAGCAAAGTGGGGATTGTGGAACCAGTCTCTAACATCCCTACCTGTAAATATATAGTTTTTAAAGTTTTTAGATTTAGCCGATACCAGATTTACCCCAGTGCTTGCCCGAATGGTTAAAGACGAGCTCTCCCTGGAACCAACAAGGTATAGGGCATGTAGATCTTGATCTGTTCTCAGAAGGGGGTAAAGCATCGCCTGTGCGCCTGTAATCTGTATCCCTCATGAGGACCCCAATCTGTCCAGGAATAGCCATGTGTTTCGGTGCAGCTACAGGGGATGACGTCGGGATAATAGCTCCATATAGAGGAACGATAGACGAGACACTGCCTAGACACATTGCAGCGAGTACGCCGTCTCCCTGCCCCGCCCCGAGACGAAGTTCCAGGCAACAACAGTGGTGTCTGGTTTAACTGCAGAACAGTACAGCGGTTCAGTGAGGAAGCTATCATGGGAGTCTGTGTAGACAGGTTGTGCCGCCATCTTGGATCTATCGGCTGAGAGGTAAGTGCAGGGAGGGGTCTCCTGCATGCTGGCACCCATGCAAGATGAAGGCTCTGGATCGTACTCCAACACGAGTGTGGAAACATCCCGGTCAAGAGAAATGCAGCAGCGGAGCAAGGCGAAGTGATCGTCCATCCGGGTCTCAAATGCAGCCAATGCGGTCAGTATTTCGTTGTCCATCTTAGGAGGGTATCGGTCCTGGCAACTACAGGTTATAGAGCTGTTGAACGCTTTAGTGGGGTAGAAGTAGTTACTCCAGAGGGCTTAAGGGAGAGCTGCGGTCCAAAGAGAAGGCCTCTGTTGTCACTCAGAGTAGTTAAATCTACTCCTGGCGTATCCTAGAAGATGATCTTGGTATTCTTAAGATAAGCTTATCATGTAGCAGCTGGGAAAGGTATTGTTAGTGCTGAATGTCCAAATATTAGAGAAAAATTCGATAAATTAGCACTAGGAAACCAGGAGCTACATTGTATGCGTCTTGTAATTTTAATGTAACGTTAGGGGGTTGTTAGGTTTAGGGGTAAATAGTTTAATTTAGTTTATTTTGATGTGGGGGGGCTTTTGGTTTAGGGGTTAATAGTTTAGTATATTTCGTTGTGGGGTCTTGCGGTTTAGGGGTTAATAGGTTTAGTATAGTGGCGGCGGTGAAGGGCTTAATAACTTTTGTATAGTGGGAGCGATGTGGGCAGGCGGCAGATTAGGGGTTAATATTTAAATAGTGTTTGTGATGTGGGAGGGCGGCGGTTTAGGGGTTAAAAACTTTAGTATAGTGGCGAGGATGTCGGAGTGGCAGAATAGGGGTTAAAAACTTTAAAATAGTGTTTGCGATGTGGGAGAGCCTCGGTTAAGGGATTAATAGGTAGTTTATGGGTGTTAGTGTACTTTTTAACACATTAGTTAGGAGTTTTATGCTACAGATTTGTAGCTTAACACTCATAACTATTGACTTTTGATGGCGGTACAGATCTTGTTGTTTTAGGCTGTAAAGCTCGCTTTTTAGCCAGAACGCAAAACTCATAATACCGGTGCTATGAGAATCCCATTAAAAAACGTAATTTTTAGGAGTGCAGTACCGACGTTGCGTTAAAGGCTAAAGGGCTTGCGGTACACCTATACCGACAAGACTTGTAATGGCTGTGTTAGGGAAAATTATGCGTTATGGGCCACAACGCTGCTATATAACGCAAAACTCGTAATCTAGGTGTTTGTTATCTATATGGCCCACATGAACTATTTGTCTCCTGTTGTGAAAAGCAAATACCAAAGCATGTGATTAAGAGGCTGTCTATAGAGCCTTTGCAACAGGCAGAAATGTAAAGGTTTAAATGTTATAAAGTATATTAATCTAACAATGTTGGTTGTGCAAAGCAATACAATACAATTTTTGTTGTTTAAAAAGATAGATAATCCCTTTATTACCCATTCCCCAGTTTTGCATATTCAACACAGTTACATTAACCCATTAACGACCTACAAAAACTGGTAGTTAATGACCAAGGACGTACCCTGCACGTCCTCAGGGGTTTCAAGAGCTGGAAGCGTCCAGATGCTTTTAGGGTATTGCAGTGATGCCTTGATATTGAGATTTACCAAAAGTAATGCCAAAGCCATATATGTCTGCTATTTCTGAACAAAGGGGATTACAGAGAAGCATTTAAAACCATGTGTGCCATAATTGCACAAGCTGTTTGTAAATAATGTCAGTGAGAAACCTAACGTTTGTGAAAAAGTTAACTTTTTTATTTTATTTGATCGCATTTGGCGATGAAATTGTGGCATGAAATATACGAAAATGGGCCTAGATCAATACACTGTGTGCAGAATTATTAGGCAAATGAGTATTTTGACCACATCCTCCTCTTTATGCATGTTGTCTTACTCCAAGCTGTATAGGCTCGAAAGCCTACTACCAATTAAGCATATTAGGTGATGTGCATCTCTGTAATGAGAAGGGGTGTGGTCTAATGACATCAACACCCTATATCAGGTGTGCATAAATATTAGGCAACTTCCTTTCCTTTGGCAAAATGGGTCAAAAGAAGGACTTGACAGGCTCAGAAAAGTCAAAAATAGTGAGATATCTTGCAGAGGGATACAGCACTCTTAAAATTGCAAAGCTTCTGAAGCGTGATCATTGAACAATCAAGCGTTTCATTCAAAATAGTCAACAGGGTCGCAAGAAGCGTGTGGAAAAACCAGGGCGCAAAATAACTGCCCATGAACTGAGAAAAGTCAAGCGTGCAGCTGCCAAGATGCCACTTGCCACCAGTTTGGCCATATTTCAGAGCTGCAACATCACTGGAGTGCCCAAAAGTACAAGGTGTGCAATACTCAGAGACATGGCCAAGGTAAGAAAGGCTGAAAGACGACCACCACTGAACAAGACACACAAGCTGAAACGTCAAGACTGGGCCAAGAAATATCTCAAGACTGATTTTTCTAAGGTATTATGGACTGATGAAATGAGAGTGAGTCTTGATGGGCCAGATGGATGGGCCAGTGGCTGTATTGGTAAAGGGCAGAGAGCTCCAGTCCGACTCAGACGCCAGCAAGGTGGAGGTGGAGTACTGGTTTGGGCTGGTATCATCAAAGATGAGCTTGTGGGGCTTTTTCGGGTTGAGGATGGAGTCAAGCTCAACTCCCAGTCCTACTGCCAGTTTCTGGAAGACACCTTCTTCAAGCAGTGGTACAGGAAGAAGTCTGCATCCTTCAAGAAAAACATGATTTTCATGCAGGACAATGCTCCATCACACGCGTCCAAGTACTCCACAGCGTGGCTGGCAAGAAAGGGTATAAAAGAAGAAAATCTAATGACATGGCCTCCTTGTTCACCTGATCTGAACCCCATTGAGAACCTGTGGTCCATCATCAAATGTGAGATTTACAAGGAGGGAAAACAGTACACCTCTCTGAACAGTGTCTTGGAGGCTGTGGTTGCTGCTGCACGCAATGTTGATGGTGAACAGATCAAAACACTGACAGAATCCATGGATGGCAGGCTTTTGAGTGTCCTTGCAAAGAAAGGTGGCTATATTGGTCACTGATTTGTTTTTGTTTTGTTTTTGAATGTCAGAAATGTATATTTGTGAATGTTGAGATGTTATATTGGTTTCACTAGTAAAAATAAATAATTGAAATGGGTATATATTTGTTTTTTGTTAAGTTGCCTAATAATTATGCACAGTAATAGTCACCTGCACACACAGATATCCCCCTAAAATAGCTATAACTAAAAACAAACTAAAAACTTCTTCCAAAACTATTCAGCTTTGATATTAATGAGTTTTTTGGGTTCATTGAGAACATGGTTGTTGTTCAATAATAAAATTAATCCTCAAAAATACAACTTGCCTAATAATTCTGCACTCCCTGTAGTTTGGGTTGTCTAAAATGGTTTTGAAATAGCAAAGTGCTGCTTGTATGTATTGCCCTATAACTTGAAAAAAAAGAAATGAACATGTAAACATTGGGTATTTCTAAACTCAGTACAAAATTTAAAACTATTTAGCATGGGTGTTTTTTGGTGGTTGTAGATGTGTGAGTCAAAGTTAGAAAAAGTGTGTTTTTTTCAATTTTTTAACCATATTTTATAAGAAAATGTTATAGTAAACTAGGCAATAAGCCTGCCCAGAGGGCAGTCTATTTAAAAAAATAAGTATGGGGTACCTTGCTTTCAATCTTCAGTGTGCGACGGATGATCGCATAAAGAGGAGCCTCCAAGCTACTGAGGACCACCGCCATTGAGGACCGCTAGTTTTTTGTGTGTTCGTTTTTTTTTGGGGGTAGCAGTGATGTGCAGTCACTAGAGGCAGGTGAGGCAGTGCTTCACCTCTCATATGGGCAAAAATATATATTTTTTTTTATTGGCTTTAAAAAAAAAATTGTAATTTTTGTTCCCCAGCTATTTTTTTTCTCACAGCTATATGTTGTGCAATGGAGAGGCACAAGCAGGTCTGCCCACCATTACACAACATGCTGCACCCCCTACTGGATGAAAGTGGTTAAGATCATTGCATGGCCCATTAACTGCTTATTTGAGGCAGTCCTATTTGGGCTGAACCAATCCAGTGAGAGGCATTAGTAAGTGGAACTTAGGGTTGGGGCTGGATGTTAAATCATATAAAACAAAACAAAAATGAAAAAAAAAAAACTTTCATATATTTTGTTGTTGTCCTGTGAACCTGCTAGCTTTGCTAAAGTGAAAAAGAGAGTTCTGTTCTTCCCCTCTAAGTGCAGTGGAATGTGCCACTGTCACTTCCTGAATCCTTATACAGAGCAGGAAGAAAGGCAGATAGAGCAGTGTTTCAGCCACATCTTATTAAAGTAAGATTTTACTGAAAGGGATTCTGTTAGTGAAAATGATAATTTAATGAATGTGGTTTAGTGTTTTTTTACTCTTTTACAGCAAAGGATTGTTTTTGTATTTTGTTTACTCAGACTTTACACCCACTAACATAGCAGCTTGCCTCTGTACTTCACACTAATGTTTAGTCTCATTTTCTGAACTCTCTGTAGCTCTGCTGTTTTATTTTAAAATGCAGTGGTCCCTCTCCCCCCTTGTGTGTGTGTCTATCTCTCTCTCTATCCATCTCTCTCCTTATGTGTTGTTCTTCCCCATGGTCTCTTTCTCTCTCTGTCTCTCTTCCTCACCCTCTGACTCTCTCATCCCTTATGTGTCTCTCTAACCCTCTGTGTGTGATTGTGTCTCTCTCTCTTTCTCTCTCTCTAACCCTCTGTGTGTGATTGTGTCTCTCTCTCTAACCCTCTGTGTGTGATTGTGCCTCTCTCTCTCTCTCTAACCCTCTGTGTATGATTGTGTCTCTCTTTCTCTCTCTAACCCTCTGTGTGTGATTGTGTCTCTCTCTTTCTCTCTCTCTCTCTAACCATCTGTGTGTGATTGTGTCTCTCTTTCTCTCTCTCTAACCCTCTGTGTGTGATTGTGTCTCTCTCTTTCTCTCTCTCTCTCTAACCCTCTTTGTATGATTGTGTCTCTCTCTCTCTTTCTCTCTCTAACCCTCTGTGTGTGATTGTCTCTCTCTCTCTAACCCTCTGTGTGTGATTGTGTCTCTCTCTCTTTCTCTCTCTCTCTAACCCTCTGTGTATGATTGTGTCTCTCTCTCTCTAACCCTCTGTGTATGATTGTGTCTCTCTCTTTCTCTCTCTAACCCTCTGTGTGTGATTGTGTCTCTCTCTTTCTCTCTATAACCATCTGTGTGTGATTGTGTCTCTCTCTCTTTCTCTCTCTCTAACCCTCTGTGTGTGATTGTGTCTCTCTCTTTCTCTCTCTCTCTCTCTAACCCTCTGTGTATGATTGTGTCTCTCTCTCTCTCTTTCTCTCTCTAACCCTCTGTGTGTGATTGTGTCTCTCTCTCTAACCCTCTGTGGGTGATTCTCTCTCTCTCTCTCTTTATATCTCTAAACCTCTGTGTGTGATTGTCTCTCTCTTTCTCTCTCACTCTCTAACCCTCTGTGTGTAATTGTGTCTCTCTCTCTCTTTCTCTCTCTAACCCTCTGTGTGTGATTGTGTATCTCTCTTTCTCTCTCTCTCTCTCTCTCTCTCTAACCCTCTGTGTGTGATTGTGTCTCTCTCTCTCTAACCCTCTGTGTATAATTGTGTCTCTCTTTCTCTCTCTCTAACCCTCTGTGTGTGATTGTGTCTCTCTCTCTTTCTCTCTCTCTCTAACCCTCTGTGTATGATTGTGTCTCTCTCTATTTCTCTCTCTCTAACCCTCTGTATGTGATTGTGTCTCTCTCTCTCTTTCTCTCTCTCTCTAACCCTCTGTGTATGATTGTGTCTCTCTCTATTTCTCTCTCTCACTAACCCTCTGTGTGTGATTGTGTCTCTCTCTCTAACCCTCTGTGTGTGATTGTGTCTCTCTTTCTCTAACCCTCTGTATGTGATTGTGTCTCTCTCTCTTTCTCTCTCTCTAACCCTCTGTGTGTGATTGTGTCTCTCTCTCTCTTTTTCTCTAACCCTCTGTGTCTCTCCCCCCCCCCCCGTCTCTCTCTCCCTTTCCCCCCGAGTGCTTATCTGTGTTTCTGTCTACCTCTTATTTATTTAATTAATGAATTGGTAGGGCCATCTGATGGTGTGGCTTTATTTAAAGGGGTGGGGTCAAGCGCCCCACCATCTTTAAATTTCACCAGCCGCCACTGGATCAAGACATTTTTATATTTACTGAATAATGAAAGAATCTATAAGCATAATTTGCAGCATTAAAGTAAAAAGTATGTTTTAAAAACATATTTTAATGGGCATGGATTTCTAGATCGCATAATCAGAGCAAGCATTGTGTTATCTGGCAAGAGTTTCTGTTACAATCCTTTTAGACTAAAATCAGATGTTTACTAAGTTGACCAGATTTCGAAGACACCATTTAAAGGGACATGAAACCCATATGCAAATTTAAATAACTTTCCAATTTACATCTAATATCTAATTTTCTTCATTCTTTTGATATCCTTTGTTGAAAATCATATCTAAATATGCTCAGTAGCTGCTGATTGGTGGCTGCACATAGATACCTCATGTGATTGGCTCACCCATGTGCATTGCTATTTCTTTAACAAAGGATATCTAAAGAATGAAGACGTATTCCTAGCCACTGCCTCACCAGCCTCTGATGTCACTGCACGTCACTGGGGGGTAGGGGTTTGGTGGGTGGAGGAGTTTTATTGTTGGGGGGGGACTTAGTATTTTTAGAGGTAAAAGAGCTGTTTAACTTAGGGCAATGTTTATTTTTTTCTGTAATGTTAGACTTTTTTATTTTTTGTAATTTAATGTTAGTTTTTTTAATTGTAATTGTAATTTAGTAGTAATTAGGGTTAATTTAGAATTAGGTTTATTGCGATGTGGGGGTTGGCGGTTTAAGAGTTAATAGTTTAAATAGGTTTATTGCGATGTGGGTGGTTGACGGTTAAGGGGTTAATATTTTAATTATGTTATATGTGGATAAGGGGTTAATTACTTATTGTTTTGCGAAGTGGGGGTTGACGGTTTAGGTGTTTGTTAACACTTCATGCGGTAGGTTAGGTTTTTTTGTTAAACTTCGTGCAGACAGTTATGTGTTTTTATTTCTTGCGGGTGGTAACGTGTTTTTTAGTTATTTAGTGCGGGCGGTTGCATATTTTTTTTTAAGGCTTCGGGTTTGCCTACGCTACATCCAGGTGGATTTTTTTGGCTGCCCGCGCAGCCAACATTCTTTTGGCTGCCTTGCGCAGCCAACATTCCTTTGAGGATGCGTGCGCAACTAGCGACGGTGACGGACGTGTTACAAATGAGATTATAGTATAGATTATAAAATATGATGAAAATAATGGTATCTTTAGAAATTCCATTTAAGGCAGAGAAAACTGTATATAATATGTGTGGGTACAGTAAATGAGTAAGAGGAAAATTACATCTAAACATAAACACAGCAGAAATCTAAAAATAGCCCTAGTCCTTAACAGTAAGAAAATTGAAAAATGGTCCGGTCACTAAGGGTTAATATATTTTTTACCTCTGTGATTACCTTGTATCTAAGCATCTTCTAACACCCCCATGATCACATGACATTTTATTTATTATCTATTGACTTTCATTTTAGCCAATTAGTGCAGTGTCTGCCACAATGTTAGCTATATGGCCTACATGAACTAGATCTCCCCTGTTGTGAAAAGCAAATAAAAAAGCATTTGACAAGAGGCGGCCTTCAAGGGCTTAGAAATTATTATATGAGCCTACCTAGGTTTATCTTTCATCTAAGAATACCAAGGGAACAAAGCAAAATTAATGATAAAAGTAAATTGGAAAGTTGTTTAAAATTACATATTTGAAACATTTTTGGACTTGACTGTCCCTTTAATGATCCAAATGAAAGAGTGTTGTGTGCAATTTATGTTAAGAACCCGTTTTATTTCTTGTATAATAACTATAGTATTGCCACTATTGACATGGCCACATCTCCAAAAATTAATAATTTTAAGAGGAAATAAAAATATAGGGCCAGATTACGCTAACAGTTATGCGCAAGTGAAAAGGGAAATAAGTGTTTGCGCGCTTGGTTTTTCGCTCGTAATACAAGTTGAAAGTAAACGCGACTGCACACAATCTAATAAAAATTATTTAAAAAAAATATTGCATAAAAAAGTTATAAGGGCTCAAAGACATGAGGTCTCAGGTGTCACATATTTGAACAGCCAATAAGATTTAAGTAGCTCTCATCCTATTGGCTGATTTGACAATTTCAGCCAATAGGAATGCAAGGTACCCCAATATAAAACGGGTACCTTGCATTGAATCTTCAGTGTGCGGCGAACGATTGCATGAAGAGGACCCTCCACGTTGGATGTCTGTTTGGCCGCTGTTCTTGCTCTGCTCCACCTCTGTGCCACCGGGATGAAGATGGTGCTTCCCTGGAAGAAGATCTTCGCCCGCTTGGATGAAGACTTTGCTTCGCCTGGAAGAAGATGGATGTCCAGATTTCAGGAATGGTGAGTACATTTTTGGGGGTTAGTGGTTTTTTATTTTTTAGATTAGGTCTTTTTTATTTTGGGGGGTCGGGTGGGGGGGTTTTACTGTTAGGGGTTAATTTGTATTTTTTTATGTTAAAGAGCTGATTTCTTCAGGTGAGTAGTTTAGTGTTAGATTAGGGGTGTTTTTATTTTGGGGTGGCTTTTTTGTTTTTGTAGAGGTATTAAATTAGGTTTAAAATTTATATTTTGGATAATTTCGTTAATTTTTCTGTAATCTTAGATTTTTTAATGTTTTGTAATATTAGATTTTTAATTTTAATTTAATTTAATTTAATCTTAGTTTTTTTTATTTAAACTTAGTTTTTTATGTAAAGTTAGTTTTTTTTTGGTAATAGTTATTTATTTTTAAAGTTAGTCTTTTTTTATTTTATGTAATTGTAGTTAATTGGGGTTAAGGTTATTGGGATTAGTGATTAAATTAATACTTTGCATTGTGGGGGGATGGCGGTTTAGTGGTTAATAGGTTAATTAGGTAGATTGTGTTGTGGGGGGGATGGCAGATTAGGGGTTAATACATTTATTAGGTACTTTGCGATGTGGGGGTTGGCAGATTAGGGGTTTATAGTATAAATAGGTAGATTGCGTTGTGGGGGGATGGCGGTTTAGAGGTTAATACATTTTATTATTAGTTGCGATGTGAGGGGATGGCGGATATAGGCGTTTTGATGTGTGGGGTTCATTTTTGGGAGGCGGGTTAGATTTTTACAGGCGATTAAACCTTTTTATTTTTTTTTAGGCGCCGGCAGATCATATCCTGCCATAAATCACTGGCGACTCCAGAATGTGAATTTCTGCACCTTTCTGCACCTTTCTGCACCTCGCCAGTTTATCCGACTTAGGGCAGTATATGATCTGCCGGCACCGTATATGTGATTGACCCAATGTGCAAGGGGAATTTACGGGCGGCGTGGGTTTCAGCAGTTGCGCTGAAACCTACGCCGTATATATAATCTTGCCCCTGATGTGTGCAAAAAACTTCTAGCAGAGTAAACACTTGGACAGGAGTGTTAAATACCGCTCTACTTGTAATCTTGCACATAGTTTTTAGTACCAGCTTTGTAAAATTTTGTAGATAATTTCCAACATTGATGATGATACTGAACAAGACATAATATGTTAAATAAATAATATTATTTTGTTGAGAAAATATTAAAGTTTCCAACTTTCCATAATAAGCATCAATTATACAGCGGGGCTCTGGATGAGTAATTAAAAATCAAAGATATAACGTGAGAAAAAGGCAAAGTAGAAGAACATAACTTTCCATAACTAGTCAATGATTGAAGCATGTTACATGTAGACTTAGGAGTATGTACATAACTATGTATTTGTCTATAAATGAACCAATTACGGACCTCTGCAAAGCCCTTTTTACTCTGACCAAGGAGAAGAATTGGTAAGCATATACAGTATATAGAAATGCCTTACCTAATTTTTGGTTCATAATGTCTTTGTGAAGGGAAAATGCGATGTTCACCAACAAAGAGCTTGCTTCCATTAAATCGTTAAAAATGGAGCCGTAAGCTACCGAAGCGGCCGACAGCTAAAAGTAACTTACAGCTCCATTTTAGTACCAGGTTTCCATTCAAAAGGATAGCGTGTTGCGTGCAGTCGCTCTTTTCGACCTTACGTTAATTTGCGCTGCCAACCGATGTCAGATTTGACGAAAAGCGTGCCATAACAAGTGCATTGCCATAGTAACCCGACCTTTGTCTATAAGAATAATGGTTTGCGCCTGCGCTCTTTACCTGTGATCGCCTCGAGAGAGAAAGACACGGGAGCTAGTTGCACTGGTAGGAGTTTGGTGGTTTGGATAGTTATTGCTAGTGGGCGAGTTGGAGATTTTTGTTTAATACATTCATTTATTTGTAGACTCATATTATATATTAGGAACACACACACATATCCATACGTTAGTTAATAAACACACATTAGTTTATACAAACACACACACTTTTATTTGATACAAACACATTCACATATTTTTCTTTTCATTAACCCCCCATATTCCCATCTTCCTTTTTTACCCCTTTCATTAACCCCCTGTCCCACTTCCCATCTTCCCTTTACCTACCCTTCCCTTAACTACTACATAACTTTATTTTCCTTTTATTCATTTGTCCATTTCGCCCATCCCTTTTTGATTTACATCCCATATTATTTCTCATATATATATATATTTTTATTATTTAGCCCATCCTTTTTTCTTTTACATCCCTTTGTTTAATTTCACCCACACCATTTTATTTTTATTTGCAGGGATATAGATTAGAGATAGTTAGGGTCTAGATAGGTTAGTTTGTTAGTTTTGTGGATATTTAATTTAGGTTTTAGTTGAATAGGTGAATTAGTGTAGTTAGGTAAGCTAGGGACTTTAGTGTTAGGTTAGAGTTAGGGAGGAAGGAGAAAGGGATGGATAGGCCTAGTGGAGTTGGGAAGGGGGTGGCTAGGGGGAGGGCAGTGGAGAGGGGGGTGGAGGAAGGGGGGAAGTAGGGAGTAGTATGGGCAGATCTAGGAGGCGAGGTTTGGGTGGAGGATTTGTCATTCCTCAAACCCTGGCAGAGGGGGGAAGGAGAGAGGGTGGAAGAGGAGTGGAGGTGGGAGGAGTGAGGAGGAGTCAGCCTCAACTAGGCACACAGAGAAAAGGGAGAGTGGGCAGACTGTGGCAGGCGGGGGTGGGGCTGGTGGTAGTCTGTCACAGCCTGCAGGGACAGAGGAGGGAGAGAAGGCTGGTCCCCAGTCACAGGAGGGAGATTCTGTGTCTGCTGGCCTTTCAGGTGTGAAGGGCAGGCTAAGAGAGGAGAGGTACTCTGAGGAGAAGGAGGCTCTTGTTGAGGCCTACTTGGATAGGGCACCTCAGCTGGAGAACCCTAACCTGAGGGTGGGTGTCCAGAATAAGCTGTGGGCACACTCCTATGGCACACCAGGAATCCACACCACCACCACCCACTGCACCCACGAATGTTTTGCCAACAGTGCCATCACAGACAACCTCCCAGTCACCAATATGGAGAGACACCCCTGGATCCAGCCAACAATTGGTTCCTGAGACACCAACTCTACAACAGGGTCCGGCACAGTCCCAGCAGGATGATCTGCTGAATATGATTCATAGAGAGCTTAGGCTGTCCAGGCTCCAGCAGCAGCAGGCTTTCAGGAGGATACAGAGCCAAATGGACATGCATAATGCCTCACTCGTCCACCTGGCAGAGGCAGTGGAGAGGCTTGCGGATAGACCCCTAACTCCATTCTCGCTTGCATCCTCCTTCATCTCCCTGCAGGACCCTGAATCCCATCTATTAGCCTCACATTCAGCTGGTGGGCGTCAGACAAGACACCACACTTCACCCCCAAGTACCACTCCTCAAAGTCAAAATCCCACCGCAAGAATTAAGTAATATTATTTGTTTTCCCCCCCAAGATATATCATATCTAATTTTTGCACTAAAGCACTTTTTTAAGTGCGATTTCCATCTCATAAATATACATAAATTTTTCTAATTCAAATTTGAAAATATATCTTAATATTATTCTAATAGCTGTTAATCTGCTAAAAATTAACAGCTTAATTCATTTTTATTTCTCATGATGTTAATTAATATGCAGATGTACATTGTTAATAAATGTATGTGTCTGAAATCAATACAGTATATGCTATCTAACATCAGTCAACGTGGCATGTGTAAATGTTATGATTTATATTCCACAAGCACATGTTGTTTGCTCCTTCAGATGAAGCTAATAAGGGTTATCCAGTTGTAGACGAGTTTAAAAGTAAATAATCCTTCCTGTTGATATGGCCAAATACCTTGCATTCATTCTTATACTCATATGTGGAATGTAATATCTAAAACCTATACCTATCATGACTGATACCTATCATGACTAATGCACTCCTTTTTGTCAAGAATATTATTAAATATTTAGAATAATTAGATACATGTTTCTCTATGATATTTAAGCACTGATGTATGCACAACATATATGTGATTGCCATGATATAGAGGTGATTCTTAAATTTTAATTGACATCATAGGAACAGACACAAACTCTCCCTGGGACCAATGCACAATGCACTTTTAAATTGTTTCAATAACTCCATGTTAAAGACAATACTTCAAATCTCTTGAAGTATGTAATATTTAGCACTTATGTATTTTGGTTAATAGTCTAAATGTTGCAAATGTATTCTCTGCTTTAGCAGACATGATATTACATATATTTTATAAATATTAGTACTATGCCACATTATACTTTAATGTGTCATCGTTTTGTATTGAATAAATATGTTCAATGATTTTCACCTTGAAAATTACATTTGAATGAGGGTAAATCTGTAATAATAAAACTAATCTTCATGATAAACAACTTATTTCCTTTGACTTATTTTTTAATATTATTTTCTATCAGGTAAACATGCCATTCAAGTGGGCAATATCATGGGATAATGTATCTTTATTTTAAGGATTATATTATATCTGGATTTGTCTCTTTGAAATGAACATCTGACATATTTCTTAAAGGGATAGTCTATTCAAAATTAAACTCATGAATCAGAGCATGCCGTATTTATATACTTAAATATGTGCTCCTATAATCTATTTAAATTCATTATCATCTCTAATTAAATTGATTAGAGAGTACATATGTAAGTTGATTGGAATTGAATGATTTATCTGATTCCTGAATGTTTAATTGTGAATACACTATCCCTTTAATTTAAAGTGACATAACACAAATATTTGATTGCATTATTTTGCAAGAACATATATATTTTAAAAAAAAATCAAATATAATTATATGGTTTATATAAGTCAAAGATGTATATACAATACATATACAGGGAGTGCAGAATTATTAGGCAAATGGGTATTTTGACCACATCATCTTCTTTATGCATGTTGTCTTACTCCAAGCTGTATAGGCTCGAAAGCCTACTACCAATTAAGCATATTAGGTGATGTGCATCTCTGTAATGAGAAGGGGTATGGTTTAATGACATCAACACCCTATATCAGGTGTGCATAATTATTAGGCAACTTCCTTTCCTTTGGCAAAATGGGTCAAAAGAAGGACTTGACAGGCTCAGAAAAGTCAAAAATAGTGAGATATCTTGCAGAGGGATGCAGCATTCTTAAAATTGCAAAGCTTCTGAAGCGTGATCATCGAACAATCAAGCGTTTCATTCAAAAAAGTCAACAGGGTCGCAAGAAGCGTGTGGAAAAACCAAGGCGCAAAATAACTGCCCATGAACTGAGAAAAGTCAAGCGTGCAGCTGCCAAGATGCCACTTGCCACCAGTTTGGCCATATTTCAGAACTGCAACATCACTGGAGTGCCCAAAAGCACAAGGTGTGCAATACTCAGAGACATGGCCAAGGTAAGAAAGGCTGAAAGACGACCACCACTGGACAAGACACACAAGCTGAAACGTCAAGACTGGGCCAAGAAATATCTCAAGACTGATTTTTCTAAGGTTTTATGGACTGATGAAATGAGAGTGAGTCTTGATGGGCCAGATGGATGGGCCTGTGGCTGGATTGGTAAAGGGCAAAGAGCTCCAGTCCAACTCAGACGCCAGCAAGGTGGAGGTGGAGTACTGGTTTGGGCTGGTATCATCAAAGATGAGGTTGTGGGGCCTTTTCGGGTTGAGGATCGATTCAAGCTCAACTCCCAAGCAGTGGTACAGGAAGAAGTCTGCATCCTTCAAGAAAAACATGATTTTCATGCAGGACAATGCTCCATCACACGCATCCAAGTACTCCACAGCGTGGCTGGCAAGAAAGGGTATAAAAGAAGAAAATCTAATGACATGACCTCCTTGTTCACCTGATCTGAACCCCATTGAGAACCTGTGGTCCATCATCAAATGTGAGATTTACAAGGAGGGAAAACAGTACACCTCTCTGAACAGTGTCTGGGGGGCTGTGGTTGCTGCTGCACGCAATGTTGATGGTGAACAGATCAAAACACTGACAGAATCCATGGATGGCAGGCTTTTGAGTGTCCTTGCAAAGAAAGGTGGCTATATTGGTCACTGATTTGTTTTTGTTTTGTTTTTGAATGTCAGAAATGTATATTTGTGCATGTTGAGATGTTATATTGGTTTCACTGGTAAAAATAAATAATTGAAATGGGTATATATTTGTTTTTTGTTAAGTTGCCTAATAATTATGCACAGTAATAGTCACCTGCACACACAGATATCCCCCTAAAATAGCTAAAACTAAAAACAAACTAAAAACTACTTCCAAAACTATTCAGCTTTGATATTAATGAGTTTTTTGGGTTCATTGAGAACATGGTTGTTGTTCAATAATAAAATTAATCCTCAAAAATACAACTTGCCTAATAATTCTGCACTCCCTGTATAGATGTAGGCAAAGATTATTATTAGATATAATTATATTTCTATATGTATTGTGAATATATATAGCATCCCTGGGCAAAGGTTGCATTTTGAATAGGTGATATATGCTTGCATATATTTTTCTATGTACATACATATTGATATTTCTATGAAAACATGGGTGCAAATATTCCTATACATAGGACCAATAAATGTAGCATATATAATGTTATTTGTACATTGAAACACTCAGAAATGTTTTTGTGATTTGCAATTTCAATGAGAAACAGGTCTCAAAAAGCTCATTTTTCCTTCTTTACACCTAGTAGAGCTGGGTGTAATATTTCTCAATGTATCGACAGCCTCTGACAGTGTATTAACGGTTAGCGCTTTCATTGGAAACCTGGTATAATTTATCGATTAACGGCTTCTATTACTTTCTATGGGACGCGAAGATCTTTTCGGCAGCTGAAGTCCGGCTGCCGATATTGAGGTATAACACGACATTGGAAACAGTCGATAAATGATATTGCTTTCGACAGCATATTTAACGGTTTGCGAGTGCACGCAAACCAAATTACGGCTCAATGGAAGCGAGCTCAAAGACGCCAATGAGGAGGTTTCATTTTTTCCATGTGAAGAACATAGAAATGTAAAATATGCGTAACGCAATTTAGGTTTTGGGCTTTAGGTCTAACAAGGTATCAGGTTAACGCACATGAAAAATTGCTAATCTCAAACTGTGTTTTTTAAATATTAAATATAAAATATTAAAAAATATTTATAATAATTATTATACATACTGTAAAAAAAATAATATATATATATACAGTATATATATATATATATATAAAATATTATATATATATATATACAGGTATATATATATATATATATATATATACATATTATTTTTTTTACAGTATGTATAATAATTATTCTAAATATTTTTTAATATTTAATATTTCAAAAACGCGATTTGAGATTAGCAATTCTTCATGTGTGCTAACCCAACACCACGTTAAACCTAGAGCACAAAACACGAATCACGTTACGCATATTTTACATTCCCATGCTCTTCACATAAATAAATATATATATATATATATATATATATATATGATAATGTTAATGTAAAATATATATATACCTATTTATCTATAAGAATAGATAGACAGGTATAGGTATAACTCCTGTCAGGTTAACGTGTGAGCAATAGCTTTTAGTTTTTTTTCTTCTGCACTCTGCTAAATTTTAGAACTTGGAGCTGAGTAAAGAGACAAATTCTAGTTAAAGTCATCTCCTCAAAACCAATGCCTTGTAAAGAATCTCATAAAAATAGCCAGCAGACACAGGCAAATGCTTTTTCCATGTCAGCTGACAAAACAAATATTTGGATTGTAAGATTCCCTGGCTCTTACCTAAGTAGGGTTTGTGGAAGGTCCAGGGTCATGCTATCAGGATTATTAGCGCAAAGAAGCTCAGAGCTGGGATAAAGAAAGGAGGTCTAGTGCTGGAGTTTGCGTGGGGTACTCTATGGGCAACTTTGTGTGCTAAATTTAGTGCACAGGAGATGCAGGCTTCTTGCTTTTACTTATTTGTGGTACCTGCACTAAAGGAAGAGATTTTTGTTTACTGAATATCTGAAGTGGTTTTGGCACCAAGATCTATGGGAAAGCTACTAAAAGGCCCCTGCTGACACCATTCTGGTGCTTGGTTATTCTTATGGATGTCCTGATATTCTTGTTTATGCATTGCTTTCCTAGTTCTGACCACTGCTTACATCCTGACTTTCACCTCCAGCATCATACCTGCCAGTGTCCTGATCTAATGATTCCTATTTTGGCTATTGAACTTTGGAACAGAACTTTTGCCTATCTTTTGCCTGCTCTTTTTGCTCTTATGTTTGGTTAATGGATGGATAATTCCCTGGTATTGAACTTAAGTCTGGCTTCTAACTACTCTTTTAGATTAACCTGTTTACTGCCATCTGGTTCTGTCCATCCAGTATTGAGCTTGGACTGTTCCTGACACCTGCATACTTCACATCTCCTTGAAGAAGCTGCTGAAGGATTATTACTTTTGTGTGTTCAATACATATAAATTCAACTCGGATCAGTTTGAAAGAAACCAAGGTTACCTGGAATAAACCTTCATTTTTCAATCATCAAAGGAATAATTCCTACTGCTAAAAGAACAAATACTATCATTTAGCTAATAATCTGTCAGGTAAACTGAGTTTCTGGGTACTTTATATCTCAAGTATATACTGACAAGGTTTTCCTAAGTATTATTCCCAGCTACTTGCTACTAGCAAAATCAGTAACACTGCATGGATATTCCTTGGCTAATAAAACGCTAGGTCGTTCTTATATTCTATCAACTGTATAGTATCTCATCAGAGACTCGAATCTATACACATCAATCGCATTGGAGGAAAAGAGAAATCTCTAATTGGTCAAAACTGGCCACGTGACCAAACCATGTGATGAAACACTAACAGACTTTTTTGGGATTCAGACGGCTAGATTTGGAGTTGGGCGGTAGATGGGGTGCGATAGCTACGCGTGGTTTATGTCTAACGCACGGCATTTTTTAACGCCGGTATTTAGAGTTTAAAAAAAACCTTCTAACGATACTCCTAACGCGTGTATTTCACACGCGAAATCCTGCCCGCGTTAGACAGTCTCCCATAGAGATCAATGGAAAAGCGATCTCGCGAGAAATACGCACAGCTCGGTCATATGACACATACCATATAATGCACAACAATAACACGCCGAAAATGTCACAACAACAATCACTAAACAAAACACATAAGCATTACACATTCAGAAGCGGGGGGAAATTGAATTAAATAAAATACAGGGAATACGCATATCATTTAAGATGCGGAAATACGGAAAATAACAACAAGGAAAACAAAAATCACAATCATACACTAGCAAAATACTCGCATTCAATATTACTATATATTAGGACAAACATACATATACAACACTTCACTAATACCACACCATCGCAAATTCACATTTAACCATAATACTATTGGTCAATGTTATAGAAAACGAGCACTATGACATCATCGCATTCTACATATTCCACAAATACTAACTCGAAATGAGCATGCGCAAATTCACACACCTAATACAGATTGCACAAATAATAAGTAAGAATAAAGCACACCTGAACACAATTTACAACGCAAACCGGCACATCATTAAACATTTACACAGGGTATATAAGCACCACACAAGCATGGCTTCTTTCACTATGTTGCTGGTGGGTTTTTGGAGATTGGAGCTTAGAGATTTTGTGCATTATTGTGAGTCAGTTAGTGTTATTGTGAGTGAGTTAGTGGTAGTGTGAGTTAGAGAGTTAGTGGTAGTGTGAGTTAGAGAGGTAGTGGTAGTGTGAGTTAGAGAGTTAGTGGTAGTGTGAGTTAGAGAGGTAGTGGTAGTGTGAGTTAGAGAGGTAGTGGTACTGTGAGTTAGTGAGCGACAGTTGGTTTGGGTGAGTGTGCGAGTGCTTTTTCTGTACACTTAACACATTTACACGCAAACACATTCAATACATACATACACTTATCAATAACACTACATGCACTCCATACCCCATACCCTCTCATACTACACTCCATACCCCATTCCCTGTAGTCCCATTCCCTTTCATCCCATTTACTCTTATCCCATACCCCATCCCCATCCCATCACCATCCCCTAGTTACATTTAGTTTACATATCCTCCTTTTAGTCTTCTTCTTCATTTTGTTCATTTAAATACTCCTTACCCTCTTTTATTTATATCCCTTTCAGACTTTCTGCACTTTTTTTGGTCTTTTTAGTTCATTATTTTGACCCCCTCTTCATTTGATCACACTCACTTTTTGTTTGCTTATTTGGGGTTTAGTTTAGGGAAGAGATGGAGGGCAGACAGGGGAGAGGTAGAGGGGGGAGGAGAGGGAGGGGGAGAGGAACAGGACAGGAAGGGGGGCAGGAAGGGGGGCAGGAAGCGGGGGTGGAAGCGGTGGGTGGACCCAGCCACTTGGTTCAAGATGAACAAGTGGCTGGGCCCAGTGGCGGACAGAGTAGGGCTTCACAGTCCGGGAAACAGAGGGCATCGTCACAGGGGAAGGCCAAGGCGACTAGGGAGGCGAGGTTTTCTATGGAGGAGAAGGAGGCCCTCGTAGAAGCCTATATGGCCAGGTATAGGAGGCTGCAGCATCAGAAGACCACCCCGACTGAGAAGAGGAGGCTCTGGCAAGAGATAAGGGATTCAGTCAATGCAGTGGGTGGACGGAATAGAGATATGGACTCTATTAAACATCGCTACCGGGACTGCAAGATGGATCTTAAGAAAAAGTTAAGCCGGGAGGCCCAACATGCCACAGGAACCGGTGGCGGCCCTGCACTGGAAATCGATTACTGCCGATGGGAGGAAATGTTGCGTCCCAGCATCTCCGAGGTGGATATAGTCGGTATCGGAGGAATTGATACCGGGAACCTGCCATTCTCATCTGACGGTAAGCTCATTTAAGAATAAATTAACATACGAATGTATTTCAAGGGACACTATAAGCAAACCTTTGCTTTCATGATTAAGGTAGAGAATACAATTTGAAACAACATTCCAATTTACTTATATTACCTAATTTGATTCATTCTTTAGATATACTTTAACCCCTTAACGACCAAGGACGTACACCACACGTCCTCAAAAAAAATACAGTTAATGACCGAGGACGTGTGGCGTACGTCCTTGGCCTGGAAAGCAGCTGGAAGCGATCCTGCTCGCTTCCAGCTGCTTTCCGGTTATTGCAGTGATGCCTCGATATCGAGGCATCCTGCAATAACCCCCCTTGGCCATCCGATGCAGAGAGAGCCACTCTGTGGCCCTCTCTGCACCGGACATCGGTGGCCGGTATCGTTGGTGGGTGGGAGCAAGTCTGGGAGGCGGGTGGGCGGCCATCGATGTGCCGAGTGGAGTGGAGGGGGCGGGATCGGGGGCGGGACAGACGGGGGCACGCACGGGAGCGCGCGCGTGCACGGGGGGCGGCGGGCGGACGCGTGCACGGGGTGGGAGCGGGAGGGAACCTCTACACTGCAGAAAAAAAAAGTTAAGAAATGTTAAAAAAATATATATATTAACAAAATCAATTATGATCTAAGGGTTCTGGAAGGGGTGGGGGGTTGGTATTGGGGGGGGGAAGCTACACTACAGAAAAGGGCAATAAAAAAAACTAAAAAACATACTTTTTGTTACTAAACTGGGTACTGGCAGACAGCTGCCAGTACCCAAGATGGCGCCCATTAAGGCAGAGGGGGAGGGTTAGAAAGCTGTTTGGTGGGGGATCAGTGAGGTTGGGGGCTAAGGTGGATCCTACACAGCAGCATATGTAAATATGCCACACACAAAAAAAAAGCCCAAATATAGCTTTTATTTTAGTACTGGCAGAGTTTCTGCCAGTACTTAAGATGGCGGGGACAATTGTGGGGTGGGGGAGGGAAGAGAGCTGTTTGGGAGGGATCAGGGGGTCTGATGTTTTAGGTGGGAGGCTGAGCTCTACACTAAAGCTAATATTAACCCTGCAAGCTCCCTACAAGCTACATAATTAACCCCATCACTGCTAGCCATAATACACGTGTGATGCGCAGAGGCATTTGGCGGCCTTCTAATTACCACAAAGCAACGCCAAAGCCATATATGTCTGCTATTTCTGAATAAAGGGGATCCCAGAGAAGCATTTACAACCATTTCTGCCATAATTGCACAAGCTGTTTGTAAATGATTTCAGTGAGAAACCTAAAATTGTGAAAAATTTAACGTTTTTTTTAATTTGATCGCATTTGGCGGTGAAATGGTGGCATTAAATATACCAAAATTGGCCTAGATCAATACTTGGGGTTGTCTACTACACTACACTAAAGCTAAAATTACCCCTAAAAGCTCCCTACATGCTCCCTAATTAACCCCTTCACTGCTGGGCATAATACACGTGTAGTGCGCAGTGGCATTTAGCAGCCTTCTAATTACCAAAAATCAACGCCAAAGCCATATATGTCTGCTATTTCTGAACAAAGGGGATCCCAGAGAATAATTTACAATAATTTAAGCCATAATTGCACAAGCTGTTTGTAAATAATTTCAGTGAGAAACCAAAAGTTTGTTAAAAAATTAGTGAAAAAGTGAACAATTTTTTGTATTTAATCGCATTTGGCGGTGAAATGGTGGCATGAAATATACCAAAATGGGCCTAGATCAATACTTTGGGATGTCTACTAAAAAAAAATATATACATGTCAATGGATATTCAGAGATTCCTGAAATATATTAGTGTTCTAATGTAATTAGCGCTAATTTTGAAAAATAATGGTTTGGAAATAGCAAAGTGCTACTTGTATTTATGGCCCTATTACTTACAAAAAAAGCAAAGAAGATGTAAACATTGGGTATTTCTAAACTCAGGACAAAAATTAGAAACTATTTAGCATGGTTGTTTTTTGTTGATTGTAGATGTGTAACAGATTTTGGGGGTCAAAGTTAGAAAAAGTGTGTTTTTTTCCATTTTTTCCTCATATTTTATAATTTGTTTTATAGTAAATTATAAGATATGATGAAAATAATGGTATTTTTAGAAAGTCCATTTAATGGCGAGAAAAACGGTATATAATATGTTTGGGTACAGTAAGTGAGTAAGAGGAAAATTTCAGCTAAACACAAACACTGCAGAAATGTAAAAATAGCCTTGGTCCCAAACGGACAGAAAATGGAAAAGTGCTCTGGTCACTAAGGGGTTAATGAAGAAATAGCCATGCACACGGTGAACCAATCACAGGAGGCAGCTATATGCAGCTACCAATCAGCAGCTTCTAAGCATATCTAGATAGATATGCTTTTCAGCAAAGAATATCCAGAGAATGAAGCAAATTAGATAAGAAAAGTACATTAGAAAGTTGATTATAATTGTATGCTTCTAAATCATGAAAGATAAAACATTGGGTTTCATGTCCCTTTAAGGATAAGATTAATGCTATTACGCTGTTTACACGCATTCACAATTACTTTGCGGTTACATTAGTATCTAGGCTATAGGTTAGGTGTGCATTTAAACAGACTGAAAACAAACGCTAAAACATTCAGATTGACCAGAGATATCACAAACACGGTTTAGAAAATGCGGAAATCGTATTGATTGTTAGATTTCAAAGTGGATTAATGAGGCTGCATTTGTAATTGTATCGTAAGCTAAGTAATTTAAAGCTTTATTTGGAAATATGCTAATATATACATTTCTTTTTTTTTCAAATATACAGAGTCTGGGGAGGAGGCAGCACAGCAACTACCGGCTCCTCCTTTTCCCCGGGATGAGAGTGGTGGGGATGAATCTCCACCTCGGAGGGAAGAGGCCCCCCTTGACGAAGAGGCCCCGGAAGCAGAGGAAGAGGCCGCGGAAGCAGAGGCCCCTCAAGGACCAGCAGGCCGCCGTGCACAACAAGAGGAAATAGCGGAGGTGCGGGTTCTACTAGACTACATTGACCAGATGCGTAACTCCCGGATCCAAAATATAGAAGGCAGAAATCGAATTATTGAAGGCCAAAACAAAATCATTGAAGGCCAAACCCAAATCATACACCTCCTTACTCGAATAGAAGAAGGCCAAAACAGAACCTTTAGACTCCAACAAGAGATGTTTAATTTCTTCCGGGAGGCGCATGCTGGTCTGCCTCCTGCTGGTCTGCCTCCTGCTCCTGGTCCGCCATCTGCTGGTCTGCCTCCTGCTCCTGGGCCGCCATCTGCTGGGCCTCCTGCTCCTGGGCCGCCATCTGCTGGGCCTCCTGCTGCTGGGCCTCCTGCTGCTGGGCTGCCTGCTCCTGGGTCTCCTGCTGCTGGGCCTCCTGCTGCTGGGCCGCCATCTGCTGGGCCTCCTGCTGCTGGGCCTCCTGCCGGGCCATCTGCTCCTGCCGGGCCATCTTCTCCTGCCGGGCCATCTCCTCCTGTCGGGCCATCTCCTCGGCCATCTCCTCCTCCTCACCTTGGTCGTCCCAGTACTCTTCCTTCAACTCTTCCCACAACATCTCCAATGAGAACTCGTCGGAGTCGGCAGTTGACCCTCCCAGAGCCTCAGCCCCGTGGGAAGAGGGGAAGTAATAGATAGGTATGTGATGATGTGGTTTTCATACACTTGTGGACCACACTCTGTATATAATCTACTTCTATGGGACCGGGTCCATGGAGGCAGATTGTTTGCAGAGTGTGGGTTATAAGTGTGTGAAAACCACATCACATACCTATCCTTGTTCATGATATTGATTGGTTTCTGTGATGTGATGTCCAAACTGTTTCCCGAATCGCAAACAAAATTACCATTACAATTATCCATGATGGCATATTACTGATTGAATGCCAATAACACAGCTTAAAGGGACAGTCAGAACATTATTGATTACAAAGAAAACACTGTATTACGCATTATCAAGTTTGAAACAACAAAACATGGAGAAATACGTGTGACTTATGTGCTTACCCTTGTATCTATGCCTATGAAAAATGACCACTTATTTGTTGTTCTGACATAACAACATTTTACACAATCAATGATCAATACATGGTAAATATGCTGTATGAGCTCAAGGTTTTAGATATCCAAATGCTATCCAAATGCCCTCTAGTGGTCAAATTGCATTCTGATTACATGCACTCTTCAAGCTCTAAGAAATGAGCACACGAACCTCATAGGTTTAGCTAGCAAATTAAAATAAACACAGACAAATGATTAATTGGTGAGAAACCTTTGATATCATTGATATTACAAAATTTACTTTTTTAATAATGCAAAACATTATTTGTTTTCTAAACTGTCCCTTTAACAAAATTACATATGCTAACATATAATATTTGGTGATTGTTGGTATATCTACATGTACTTCTTCAAACAAGAAATATTGAAAAACGATTTATATTGATGTGTTAAATAAAGTCTATTTTCTTAAAGAGACATTATTGTGTTTATTTTTTTTTAGAAAGACATTTGTTTTAACAATGAATATGGTTTAAAGTCCTTTTAGGAGTGGGAAAAAAAAATATGCTAACAATAATATATTTGGAGATTAACCAATGTGGAACTCATACATGATACAAAAATCAACATTTGCATTAAAGGGACAGTATACTATCTTTTTAACAGAACTGCATGTAATAGACACTACTAGAAACAACAAGATTAACATATACTGATATCAAAATCAATATTAAAAAGCTTTAAACACTTTCAAATAAAATCGGGTTATCTCTATTGAAAAGATAGATGAACCCCCATTACAACCGTAAAACAAGACAATACCCCATCATTAACATATGAAAAGACCCTACACAAACAGGAGAAAGCTGGAGATGGTACTCACATGAAACTTTGAGGCTTGGCAAGGAGTCTGAAAATTACTTCAATTTTATTTGAACAGAAGCAAAAGTAGACATGTATTTGGTAAACAATGGACTATATAACTAGAGACCAAATAAAATATTTGGGTTTTTAATGTGAGTGTCTAATGAACCTTTAATAAAATATACGACGAAATTACATTTAGAAGAAGTCGGCATCATATATTTAGCATATGATAAAGATAAATGCATATTCATTACTTTATTTATTCATTACAATAGCGCATATTTATGAATTCGATATCTTTAACATTAAACACAACAGTCATTTTTCATAAAAAGGAACATATTGTTGACAAACATATTAAACAAGATGGACTATAGAGATTTGCACTTGCCTCGAAATATCTTATGCATGAAAACATTTTGCTTTCGTTCGTTTATTCAACCACACATCCAGCAAAAGAGAATGTGGTGGTCTTTATCAGCTATGGGTCAACAATGTAACATGATGCAAACAATCCATATTCGCCATGTTTTTAAACTTGTCTTCTCATTCACAAACGTGTGTAACGTGCACAAACAAATATTGCGGGACTACGTAATACAATCAGATGTTTTTTTACCTTTGCATGTGACGTCTTCATTAACATGGCGCTTCCTTGATCACGTAAGAACGCAATCCAATAAAAGGCGCATTCTTGATCACGTAAGAACGCAATCCAAAAAAAGGCGCATCCTTGATCGCGTAAAAACGCCATCCAATAAAAGGTGCATCCTTGATCGCGTAAAAATGTCAGTCAATACAAGGAATCATTGGACAGCCTGGCAGGTGACGTCTTAAGCAACATGGCGCATCCGAGTTCGCTGAAAAACTGCAGCCAATACAAGGACTCAGTTGACAGCTTGGCATATCAATAAGAAACATATTTATATTTTAGTAACTAGTATGTGTCTATATTGCTATCTAGGAATGTCACGAAATCATGAATCATCTTTTCGGACTTGACTGTCCCTTTAACTATAGCTATGGTGTATATCTTTAACATTTAAAAGATACACATGAGAAATACATATGCCATTGATGTTTTAAGATATGTTTAGATTGTTTTGGAATAACAATAATGACACATGTATTGATCAAACGTGTCATTTATTCAAGTTGAAATATGGTCAGCCTACCTATAGCCATATATGGGAGGAGAAGTATTTTTTTCAAATATTTGGAAAAACATATTCCTCATCTAAAATATGTGCATTACACACAGAGATTGATTTGGTTACACTACTACAATAAGATAGAATTGAAAATGAAATACATGTGCTGTCAACATTACAATAAGATTGTTTATTAATAAGATTATATGTCCTTGTTCATGTAAAAAGGACAAAAACGCTTTAGAAATGGAAATCCATTCATTAACAATTGTGCTCAGCATCACTTAAAGGGACATGATTTTTATTTTTAAAAAGAGGATACACAGAGACAATACTATTTCAATAAAATGAACACTTTACAGGGATTATATCATTGTATCAATCCTCAGATCATTTGTTAAAGGTGCATCAATTCATGCAGAGTTTATAAATACACACATGAATGTGAAATTTGCAATATACATATATATACACAAATAACAATCTATATATACATATATAAAAGAATTAATATGCTAATCATAATCATGCAATGATAAAGCTTTACGAAAAATATATAAAGACAAATAATAAAATTACATTGGAGATGTTAATCTTAAAGTCATTTACAATTGTATTACATATATGATTCAGGAAACACCATTATTTTTGCTAAGGTCCCTTTAAGGATCAACCAGATAAACTAGAGATTTCAATCAATCACATGAATAAAGAGGACAAAAAATCGTGGAATGACATGTCTTTTATTAGTATGTCAGAAAACATCAACAACGTTTATAAATAATCTTTTAAAGATCAGGAAAATTGGAGCCATATGACAAGGTAACAGAGTGCATCACAGTCCATGAAGAGAGTTGCCAAGGGCCAGCATAGCCCCATTGGAGCCATATGACAAGGTAACAGAGTGCATCACAGTCCATGAAGAGAGTTGCCAAGGGCCAGCATAGCCCCATTGGAGACATATGACAAGGTAACAGAGTGCATCACAGTCCATGAAGAGAGTTGCCAAGGGCCAGCATAGCCCCATTGGAGACATATGACAAGGTAACAGAGTGCATCACAGTCCATGAAGAGAGTTGCCAAGGACCAGCATAGCCCCATTGGAGCCATATGACAAGGTAACAGAGTGCATCACAGTCCATGAAGAGAGTTGCCAAGGGCCAGCATAGCCCCATTGGAGACATATGACAAGGTAACAGAGTGCATCACAGTCCATGAAGAGAGTTGCCAAGGGCCAGCATAGCCCCATTGGAGACATATGACAAGGTAACAGAGTGCATCACAGTCCATGAAGAGAGTTGCCAAGGGCCAGCATAGCCCCATTGGAGACATATGACAAGGTAACAGAGTGCATCACAGTCCATGAAGAGAGTTGCCAAGGGCCAGCATAGCCCCATTGGAGCCATATGACAAGGTAACAGAGTGCATCACAGTCCATGAAGAGAGTTGCCAAGGGCCAGCATAGCCCCATTGGAGACATATGACAAGGTAACAGAGTGCATCACAGTCCATGAAGAGAGTTGCCAAGGGCCAGCATAGCCCCATTGGAGACATATGACAAGGTAACAGAGTACATCACAGTCCATGAAGAGAGTTGCCAAGGGCCAGCATAGCCCCATTGGAGACATATGACAAGGTAACAGAGTGCATCACAGTCCATGAAGAGAGTTGCCAAGGGCCAGCATAGCCCTATTGGAGCCATATGACAAGGTAAAAGAGTGCAACAGGCACAACAATAACAAGAAAAAAAGGCCAAATGGCAACCATAAAAACAAACATCAACATGTGGACGGAGGATTCTTATCTGTGCCCTTGGAGCATCTCCAGATCCTCCACTTACTGGTCATCCCCTTCATCGTCCTGTGCCTGTCTAGCTACAGATTCAAGCATTGAATTCCACCGCCTCATCTGACGTAGAGTCAAATGCTGAACCTGTAGCTGGGCCTGCATGGTGTCGCTCAACCCTCTCAGGACAGCTGCGTTCCTCAACACGGCCTGCTCTACGCGTGCTAGACCTTCTAGCGTGAGCCATGTTGAGTCACAGCCTAAAATAAATAAAAAAAAAAATATTAATGATAATTACACAACAGACAAAAAAATAAACAAAGATACATTGTCATCATAAAGACAAATAATTCTTTAAATTAATTTGTTGACATTGATTATTTACACATGAAATATGTTATTCAGACAGACCTAAACCATTAAAGGGACATTTTACTCCAACATGTTTAATTGGTTTTTGATGATCCACTTTTACAGCTTGAGTGTCTAAAATCTTGTAAAAGGATTTACATTGTACTTACATTAGCAATTTAAATATTTTAGTTATACTGTGGTAGGCACACCTATCCTTAAACATTTTGGCGTTGAGGACAAGCTGTGTAAACATAGCAACCAGAAGATATTACATTCCCACTGGGTTATACAAGAGATAATGTATGAACATTTGTACATAAATTGTTGGATCCAAGTAGTGGTGATTGGTATATGTAGTGATATCAAATTAAAGGGACACTAAACCTAAATATTTTAGTTACTGATTCAGATAGAGCATGACATTAAAAAGAATTATTAATTTACTCGCATTCTTTAAATGTTTGAATTCTCTAGCTATATTTTAAATGCAAGAATGTAAGTTTATAGGGCAGGCCATTTTTGGTTATCAACTTTGGTTGTCCCTGCTGATTGATGGATACATTCATCCAACAATAAAGAAAAGATGTCCAGATTTTGTTGTAATTAAAAATAATTAGAGGCATTTCTTTGTTTCAATAAAGATAGCAAGAGAATGAAGAATAATTGATAAGAGTAGTAAATTATAAATTTGATTAACATTGCATGCTCTATTTGAATCACAATAGAAACAATTTTCCTTCAGTGTACTTTTAAGTATCTTATAATGTTGATTTTGAATGATACTTACAGCTGTGCCTGGGAAGGACAATCCGACACCCAGGACAATGAAGGTTGAGACAGGGGGGAGGGATGGGATTGGGTTGGGGAGGGATGGGCTGCTGCTCTGGGGTAGCCCGTACAGCTGGGGAGTGGTGAGTTGGGGGCTGGGCAGCTGGGGTAGCTGTATGGGCCAAAAGATGAGGAGAGCGGCGAAGGAGGAGGAAGGGGCATTTTTTTAGAGGGACAGGATAGGAAAAATGGGAAAGGCCGGGAGGGTCTGTGGTCTGTGGAGGGGCAGGGGACTGGGCAGGGGACTGTGTAGGGGCCTGCGTCTGGGCAGGGGACTGGGAAGGGGCCTGGGCCTGGGCAGGGGACTGGGCAGGGGATTGGGCAGGGGCAGAAAACTGATGACCAGAAGAGGAGGATCCATCTGAAATAAATATTAAAAAGATATTAACATCTCATACATCATGAAATCAAATCAACGCATTTCAACTTGATTATGTTTGCAAGATACTTAGAAGTGTGTTTGAATTTCTAAACAATGATGACATGAGGATATGGTATGCATATAGGCACTCAGATGAATAGCAATGACTGTCTGTACAATTATAACATTATTATAGTGGTTTGGCCTGGAATATGCATGTGACATCATGATGGCATGAATTAGAAATCCAAATATTTAAACAAATCCAAGCATTTCTTCATGCTGCCTGATATATAAAGGGGGCAGTAGTGTATTTGAACAGACAAATAATATTCCTTTTTAAAGTGCAAAAGTTGTAGACTTTGAATGTCTTCAATAAAATGATTTCCAATAAAGAAACATGTTGGATACATGTTAGATATATTTCACATACCATCAGACTTCAAGGGAGCCTCTTCCTCTTCTGTCCCACATGTTAAATCAATCTCTGTAAAACATAACATGTTGTGTACACGTTAAGATCAGATATTATAACATATGTTACTGTTGACACACATCAATGTTGCATTAAAGATATACACACCCAAAGTTATGATTTACATCATTTTGATGGAGCATACAAATGACATTAGATTTGTTATTCTCAATGATTCAGATTTTCGATTTTTTGTTTGGATTAATTTTAAAATCATAAAAGCATAGTACATTGAACATTTAAGATTTCTCATGTGTGTATCACTTGATGATTGTTGTCAAAATTGAACATGGAAACAAACATATGCTATACATCTTCTGAATAACAAAGGTGTAGACTAAGAAAGTTTTAATTCTTAATCTTTCAATATTAAAATAAAATTAATATATAATCAGAGGAGTAAATTATATGTTTGTTTCAAATGTTATGCTTCATCAGAATCTTGAGAAAGGCCTAGTCTAGGCCGAAACGCGTTGGCATACTGGTGAGCTTGGTTTTAATTACCTATATTATATATCATATACAGTGTTGCACTATTTGTTTCTCTTTTGTTCCCTTTTAGGTATTTTATCGATGTATTTGTTTGTTATGGATCTTACCAAGGATTTTTAACATCTGAATTAAGGATTTGTTTTCACTAGATCTTTAGTGCTTTTTAATATTATCACTGATTTTCTATTTTTGTCTTTTGATATTTTTGTCTTTTGATTTTTGTCTTTTGATTTTTGACCTTTGTTTATCATTTGAATTCAAGTTTTCCACGTGGATTTTTTCACAAGTTATTTTTATTTTTATTTTTATACACCTCACGGATTTACAATTTTTTAATTTAGCAGCTGAACCACAATAATTTGACCCACTCAACGTTTACATTCTACTATTATTGACTTCACGTTATATTTCTACACGTCACTTTGGAGGAAACACTACTGGATTCACTTACATATAACCGGTTGAACATTTGAACATTTTTTATGTACGCCAATTTTTGTGAACACTATTTTTTGTGAATGCTATTTTTCTTTGTTGAAAGCTATTGTGTGCACTCAATCACTCACTTAGGTTGTTTATATTATTGAATGTACATGTCCTAACTCCTCATCACTGGCTCACTAAGTCAGCGTCACATGCTATACTCCATTGGATATTTTTAGATATTTTTAGATTTGTTTATTATATATATATATTTTTTTTTTGTTAAGTCAGACATGGATCCATGCGTCTGATTGCCATTTGTAAATTTTTATATGTATTAAAATGTACCTTTTACTAGCCTTTTAAGCTTTTTAGCGCTTACTCTCTCCCCATTTTAACTTTTGTATTGTTAGCCTACTAGGAGGCTATATAGTTAGTAAGCTTAAGGCCCTGGGTGTAGCGCTCGGTCCACTTCTCCTGTTCAAATATAAACAAAGACATGTGGCACATCGAGCCATTTGTGCAATGTACAGTAATCTTGTTTAGGACACAACACATATTGATCACAATACCAAACCAAATTGATTAGTACAAATATGTAATCATGGTGCTGTTAGAGTATGCTTATATCTATAAAGTAACTCCAACAGTAAATATGTGAATTATATATCAATATTGTCTAATCCAAAGAATGTAAGGATTAATGAATCTATTGTTTATTAAAGGGACACTGACATGATTTATTTCAATCATTGTTTTCACTGTTCAAACTGTTACAAATGATTTAACATTGACTCCTATTATAATTTTAATTTTGCTACATTTTAATCTTAAAGGCAGATAAGCAATATTGGATTCAATAAATATTGTTTGTTGAAGGTATCCACCAATCATCAATAAAAACCCAGGTTGGTCAACCAAAATGGAGCTGCAGATAAACGTACATTCTTGATTTTAAAATACATTTATCAATAGAATATTTAAAATATGATTATAGTATTATATTTAAATGTTGATTAATATTGCATGCTCTATCAGAATGACAACATTAATAATTTTAGATCAGTGTCCCTTTAATATAAAAATATATTGATTTGACAATGTTGCTGTTAATGAATTCTCTACTCCATATGTGTATGTAATGAATGGGATGGAGCATGCAATTACAATCTAATATGTTAGTTAAGGATATCCTAAGAATTATTTAATTTTCCTCTCTTAAAGGGACATGAAGCTCAAAATGTGTAATTGTATATTTTTTGAAACTATGTACTACTGTTATCTGAACACATGATTTTAACTTTTGACAAAATGCAAATTTATGCATAAAAAAACAGCCGGATAATACCAGTAATGCATTGTTTAACCTAAACCAAAATCAATATGTTTTTAGAAGAACTAAAACAATAGACTGAACCAATGTAGCTCATAAAATGTTTAAACAAAAACAATAAAATCACATTTCCAAATCATTCAATGTAAAATTTAGTTGTCCCTTAAATGACGTGATCAATTTCAAAAATTGAATCTATATTTTTAAAATCCAAACATATGCAAAAGTGTGTGAATTTTGTCAAAATGTATCCAAATAAGATTAAGCAATACACAGGGGAAGAATATAAATTGGACATTCAAAGAATCTTACATTAAAATGAAGATATCAAGAATAGATGGGATATCTTAAAATCGAAAAAATTCAGATTAGTATTACAATGTAATCCTATGTTTGTTTGTTTTTTATTCTTATTTGTAAATATTTTACTAATCCATTTTGCGGATACATATAAATATTGAACAATGTGGATTTAGTATGTAATGTTCTGTCCATGTTTCTAAGACAAATGTCAATTAAAATGAGACATACCATACTGTGACAAGCCCTTGCTTGAGGTTCCAGCACCAACATCCAGATCTGTAATATATTAAATGAGGATTGGATATCATTAATACAAATCATGCCATGTTTAAAATCTTTAAATTATTACAAAATCAATTAAAAACTATTAATCTTTTGGTAGTCCCATTAGTTAATTGTTTCCTCAATTAAATTCATGATAAATATATCCTGTACTCTTATTTTCAATCAGTTGTGTTGTTTACTGTAGCTTTAATTAATTTTTTGTGTTATTTCATTCTCATCAATTGATGGACATATGTTATTATTTATTTTGATTCTGCTATTCTTTTTTTTATTATGTATAATATTGAAAATAAGAATACTGTATTCTTCACATATATAATAATTCACATTTCATTTTCACCAACATGTGTAAAGCAAACCCATGTTAACGTGTATGCGCAATTCTAATTTTCGGGATCATTACGCAATGATTCCAAGAGGAATTACGCATCTGTCATTTGACCAACATGTGTAAAGCAATGCCACTTACAGCAAACCCATGTTAACGTGTATGCGCAATTCTAATTTTCGGGATCATTGCGCAATGATTCCAAGCGGAATTACGCATCTGTCATTTGACCAACATGCGTAAAGCAATGCCACTTACAGCAAACCCATGTTAACGTGTATGCGCAATTCTAATTTTCGGGATCATTGCGCAATGATTCCAAGCGGAATTACGCATCCGTCATTTGACCAACATGTGTAAAGCAATGCCACTTACAGCAAACCCATGTTAACGTGTATGCGCAATTCAATTTTCGCTCTGTGACGCATATTCTGTAGAGCACAAGAAACATCATTCCTATTTCATGTGTCACTAATCTAAAATCAGATATCTAAACATCATATGTAGCATATGTTGTGAGATCTATATAGGTTTAGTATCTGACTATATAAACATTTATTAAAAATCTAATCAAATATTAATATATTATATGAAGTTGGATAGTTACCTGGTTCAGATTCTCTTTCAGCTCCTCCCAGGCCACCGGACGGAGAAGCAGCTGCCCTGGCCCCCGGGTCAGGACTTTCAGATCCAGCAGCTGGGAGGGAAGAAGAGGAGGCCGAGGATGGCGAGGATCTAAATCTTTTGGGGACCCGGAGAGTGAGGAGCTCGCATAAAGTCACCTCATAAGGGAGTAGGTAGAGTTTCCGTGGCTTGTACCCACTCCCTTATGAGGTTGACTTTTTTTGTCAAGCGCAACCTCATATCTCCGAATCTCCGCATGATCTGATCCTGGCTCCTCTGGACGTCACACACCAATTGAACCGCATTGGTGATAGACTCCCAGAGGGCCTTCTTAACAGCCACATCTGTCGACCTCCTCTTGTTCCCAAACAGCTGGGGATAAAAGTCCTGGACGGTGTGGACCAGTGCAGCACTCTCCTGCTTGGTAAACCTGGGAGGTGACATGCCTGCTGGGTTGTAGAATATATTTGTAAAAACAATATATACTGCCTGCAGGCATTAGAGAACTGACAAAGATGGCAACATGGAATGGACTTTTATATGGTGAAGTAAACATGAGATGCACCATGGGACAAGTTATCTGTACATCTGATTGGATAAAAGTTTGAAATATTGTTAGAATGTCTGTGAGACCATCCTGACTCAAGTTGTGTTTGTGTGATGAATTCTGATTGGCCGTTCCTTAATGTTTCATATCTTAGCAACTTCCATACACATACCTCCTGGTGGTGCTGTTACTTCATTTTTCATGTAGACTTATTTGTAACTCATGGGCCTGTCATGCGGATATGTGTGACGCAGATTTAATATCCGTGATCCGTTAAATATTAATGTTTAAATTCTCTTTAAAATCTAATACTGTCACATTATTAAATGTTGTATAAATTTTTCGGTTTAATAACGGTCTGTTTCTTTAATACAAATACGTTGGATTAATACACATTTAATATTGTATGTCTTTATTGTTCATAAAATCCATTTGGTGACTTATTGTGAAGTATTGACATTGCTCTATTAAATGTATTTATAATGCACATTGATTGTGTGCTATTGCGTGACATTAGACTCTAATGTTTAAAGATGCAAATCTGGTGTTTCAAGATCCGTTTCCCACGCAACATTTCTGAATGTTCAAATTCAGGTTATAATGTCAGTAACTTGGATAATCTGTTTATAGATGTTAAACTACAGGTTTGTTTGTTATTAGTAAATAAACCTCGAGCTTGTATTTGTCTGAACTGCTCATATATGTTATTGTGCAATGGCGTCTTTATTTTTAAATAGACATTACAACCAAACAATTGTATCAAATGATCTGTAGAGATAAAAAATGTTTAGACTTTAAAATGTAACTCAATTTATCTTTGTATTTAGATATCCTCAACAGAAGAAATTTAAATGCACATGGTTGAGCCAATCACATAAGGCATCTCTGTGCATCCACCAATCTTCATCTACTGAGCCTATCTCGATATGCTTTTCAAGCAAAGTATGTCAAGATAAGAAGATAAGTAAATACACTCTTTAAATCTCTTAAAGGGACACTGTCCAAACAAATTTAGCGTTCGTGATTCAGACTGAGCATGAAATGTTAAGCAACTTTATTATTTAATCCGATTCTCAAATGTTAAGAATTATCTTGTTATCTTTCTTTGCAAATCAATAATGATATTTTATATTACGGACAATTTTGGCGAAAAACCTGGGTTGTCCTTGATGATTGTTGGATAAATTAATCTACCCAAAAAAAAAAGTTCTGTCCAGAGTACTGAAGCAAATAAATGATCAATTTAATGCCTTATTTTTAAAGTAATGATAGCAACATCACGAGGAACATTGATAATATGAGTCAATTTATAAAGTTGCTTAAAATAGAATACTCGTTCTGAATGTATAAATAATTAATTTTTTTACTGTCTCCCTTTAAGTATATTTTGAGTTCATGTCCCTTTAAGGAGACATTTCACAATAATGCTTGAAATATCAGAAACCTAGGCACCTTCCTTTGGCAAAATTAGTATAACATATGAGTAAAGCATATTTAGATTAACATCTGGATTGTTTTACACACTGACTGAAATATATATTGCAATGGATGTATTTCACAGTCTTCAGCTTAGAGGGACATTAAGCTATATGTTATTTATGCATTTTGGATAAGATTATAATATTTGAACAACTTAATATGTTTTGTTATTCGATCATTAGATTTTAATTATATATATTCTTGGATTAAATACATATCTACATAGGCTATTTTGATGCTGATTGTTGGTTGCACATAGATGCCTTATGTATTTGTCTAAGATATGTGCATTGATGTATCTTTATCTAAGTATATTTAAAGACTGAATGTAATTCTATAGTACTTTATAAATATGTTAAAATTCTTTTATGATTGTTTAAAATTCAATACACAATATATTTTGTGAATGTCCCTTTAAGGACCAAAACATTCGGAATGTTGATTTAACATTGTCGAAAGAAACTAAAGGGGAATGAAAATTATATATAGATATGTGATGTCTAACCCAAGAGGTAAGATTTTAAAAACTACATAATATTAATAACTATAGTTAAATGACCCTTTAAATGACTCCATTAGAAAATAAAATCTTTTAACATGGCATCCAATAACTAGCTTGTGCAAAATATGAAGTTAACTGACCTACCATTTTTAAATTTTAATAATATAAATTTATTAAAATAATGTTTTTAGATACCTAAGGAAGATACAAGATCTTATAAAATAAATTTAACATTCAACAACACTGTCACTTTAATGTAAGTGAACCACTTCCCCTTCTTAAAAGTGAAACAAATAAATTTATGTCAAATTCTTACTACATATCCGAAAATATTTTAACATTTAAAAATTACACAATAAAAGCATCGATTGATTTCACTCCCCAATTAATTTAAAAAAGATAGTTGACTTTAATATTCTCTGAATCAGTGGATTTTCTACAATTAATGCTATACATGATGCCTAATTTGATCTTATGCATGTGCTTGTCAAATAGACAACTACCAGTCATGGGAGTCAAATTGTTTTTTATTGACAGATTATATGGATATTTATTATAATCTGTTCAAAAGAGGGTATTTAATAATAAAATGTTGATTATTACCATTTAAAAAAAATAAAGTTCTTTTAACAACAACAACAACAAAAAATATTCCTGGAAGTCATCAGATGAAAATCTGAAAATAAAAAAACATATTTTAAAAAGTTAATACACACGTTGTAAAATATTCATAAAATACATTTACAATCATCTTGTGTCTATGCTCTAACTTTGTGCAAAATTTTATCAAGATATTTATGAATTAAATTTTTGGATTAAAAACCAAAAAAAACATACACCATTATATTGTGTAATAAAAATTACATTTAAATATCAGCATTTCTAATTATACATAATAATGTATATCACATTTAAATAATAAATATATATGTATGCTGAACATAAATGTAATATTTCATGTCCATTCAAATACCTCTATATCAACTATAATATGTATTCCTTTGTCTGATTGTGATACCTAAATATCTAATTATGAACAAAGTATGACTAATGTATGTAAGCTACAAATATTCTACATTCTTCCTGGGATTCTTAACTAGCATGCATTGGTAAACCAACCTGGATAATGCATGGTCTTTGAAAGTCAATTCAGGAGAAAACAGTTGATCTTCAATAGGTGTCTTATTCATCATTTCAAAAATAGAGGACTGAAAAACCATCTAAAAATTTAAAAATAATCTAAGTGTCTGATTGTGATACCTAAATATCTAATTATGAACAAAGTATGACTAATGTATGTAAGCTACAAATATTCTACATTCTTCCTGGGATTATTAACTATCATACATTGGTAAACCAACCTGGATAATGCATGGTCTTTGAAAGTCAATTCAGGAGAAAACAGTTGATCTTCAATAGGTGTTTTATTCATCATTTCAAAAATAGAGGACTGAAAAACCATCTAAAAATTTAAAAATAATCTAAGTGTCTGATTGTGATACCAAAATATCTAATTATGAACAAAGTATGACTAATGTATGTAAACTACAAATATTCTACATTCTTCCTGGGATTATTAACTATCATGCATTGGTAAACCAACCTGGATAATGCATGGTCTTTGAAAGTCAATTCAGGAGAAAACAGTTGATCTTCAATAGGTGTCTTATTCATCATTTCAAAAATAGAGGACTGAAAAACCATCTAAAAATTTAAAAATAATCTAAGTGTCTGATTGTGATACCTAAATATCTAATTATGAACAAAGTATGACTAATGTATGTAAGCTACAAATATTCTACATTCTTCCTGGGATTATTAACTATCATGCATTGGTAAACCAACCTGGATAATGCATGGTCTTTGAAAGTCAATTCAGGAGAAAACAGTTGATCTTCAATAGGTGTCTTATTCATCATTTCAAAAATAGAGGACTGAAAAACCATCTAAAAATTTAAAAATAATCTAAGTGTCTGATTGTGATACCTAAATATCTAATTATGAACAAAGTATGACTAATGTATGTAAGCTACAAATATTCTACGTTCTTCCTGGGATTATTAACTATCATGCATTGGTAAACCAACCTGGATAATGCATGGTCTTTGAAAGTCAATTCAGGAGAAAACAGTTGATCTTCAATAGGTGTCTTATTCATCATTTCAAAAATAGAGGACTGTGAAATACCATCTAAAAATTAAAAAATAATCTAAGTGTTTCCAATAGGATGCCTCCACAGCCTTATTCTATCAAATAGTTGGCACTTACCATGTGAACATGTCTTTGTATGGTTTTCAAGGTCAGCAGATTTGAAAGATAATGCCAGACATGATCCCATTGGTATTCTTCAATTTCAATCTTGTCTTTTTCCACTGTCAGTCTGGGAATTCTTCACTGTCATTCTTCGAATTCTTCCCTTTCAGTCTTTACATGAAGTCATCTCCCTAATGGCATAAAAAGGTTTATTAAAATTACTACTACAAGTGTGTGAATCAGTTCTGTACCCCTCTCCCACCCCCCATTTCTGAATCAATTTCTGTCACTAGCTTACTAAGCATGTGTAGCATCTTGTGTTATGTTCTATCAAGTGTGAAGATGAGTCATATTGAGCAGAACGAACCTCTAATGTGTGACTTTGAACCATAGTCATGCTAGAGGATAGTTATGCTAGAGGATCCCTTTCTGAGTATTTACATTTTAAGTAATGTGTAAACTAAATACTAGTTTTGAAAATGTATGTCATATGATGTATTTGTGTACAATTCATGCCAGCAACAGTCCATACATTTATACTTACCAGCTGATGTCCTCTTTAAAAACCAGGTGGCAAAGACACGCTACAGGACCCAATGACCAGAGCATCACCTATATTAATAAATGAAACACATTTTTAGCATTTGATGAACAATCCTAACATGTTTGCACAATTCTCTACTTGTCATTTCCCTAGAGTTCACATCTATTGACAATACTCCAATCTAACTTCTATTATTTACTGTCTAAAGTGGCGGTTGATGATGTCTGCTCTGACATTGAGCCCCTCGTCCCGGAATGGCCCCTCTAGAACTGGATCGTCCTCCTCATCTCTGAGGAGGTTTCGGTGCGCCTGGACGGCCTGCAGCATCCCAGCCCGCTGTGCAATATTATGCAGGACACTACAGGCTATAACGATCTTAGCCACCTTCTTTGGGTTGTACTGGAGGGCTCCTCCCGACCTGTCAAGGCACCTGAACCTCATCTTCAGGAGCCCGAACATTCATTCAACCACCGCCCTCCTCAGCCACATCAGTAGGGCTACGTAAGGGAGTAATAAGCCAAGGCCGGCTCATGTAACCAGAATCACCTATAAATTATGAACAGAACATAATTCAAACTGAATCCTCAAAATTGTATTTTGATTCCAAAAAAAGTTTGTGTACACGATAATCCACTAACAAATGTTTATTTTTTAAAAGAATAATCTAGTTCAATATTATTCTCTATCTTCCCATTTCAGCTAAGACATGCTAGATATGCGTATTTCGCCTAAACCAGACCTTGTGTAAAATACAAACTAAATGGTTACATTGCATTCTCTATCTGAGCATTTAAGGTAAGACATGCTACATATCTGCATTGAACTAAAAGTAGACATTAGCGGAAAGAAACAATGACATGGTTAAATTGCATTGGCTGCTATCTTCCCATTTCAGCTAAGACATGCTACATATGCGTATTTAGCATAAACCAGACCTTGTGTAAAATGCCAACTAAATGGTTACATTGCATTCTCTGAGTATTTAAGGTAAGACATGCTACATATCTGCATTGAACTAAAAGTAGACATTTGCGGAAATAAAAAAAAAATGGTTAAATTGCATCCTATAGCTGAACATTACGCTAACATTTTAAAAATACAGTAGCAATTGTCTAACTAATTAACCATGTTGTGCACAAATACTCACCAACGAGATAACCAGGGGGCATTTGTCTTTCCTCAAACGGCCGCCACAGGGATGACAGAGAGAGGATGCGGGCATCATGACAAGCCCCTCCAAAATTCACACACACATGCATAATCCTCATCTGTACGTCACAAACATACTGCACGTTGAGGCTATGAAAATGTTTGCGATTTCTGAAGGGCAAGTCATCAATTGGAGCACGCAGCGCAATGTGGGTACAATCTATGGCTCCCAAGACATTGGGCAATTCAGCAATATCAAAGAATTCCCGCTTCAGGCGCCTCCAATCACCATCATTCTGTGGGAATCCTATGTATTGCTTACTGATACGTACAATGGCGTCCAGAAAGTTATCAAACACCACAGAGAATGTACCTTGAGACAGGCCATGCATGTACATTTCTCCGGATTGAAAACTCCCGGAGGCCAGGACGTATAGACAACTTAGCATCTTACTCATGCCGGGGACAGCAGTCCTTATTCTTATACGTGGCTCCAAATGAGGTTTAAGAAGATCGTAAAGGCCAATGAGCTGTTCGCGATTGAGCCGATACTTATCATAAACCTCAAAGTCGCTCATGTTTTCCAAGGTGGGTATCACCCTGTAGACACGAGGACCACGAACCAGATGAGCCCTTCGTCTCACTCGGAGCCGCCGAGGCTGCCTGATTCTATCAACAGCTAGTTCGCCAATAGCAGCACCAGCAACGTCTACCATGTCATCATCATCCATCTTTCCAAACAGCAGAGCAAGGCGTAACAAGGTATGCAAATTGATCTGATGTGGATCACAAGGGATGCTTTGGCCATGTTGTTTGGGGGATTTATAGTACAATTAGTCCAATGGTAGTGAGTTTGTAATGATTGCTAATTGTATTCACTTGTTTGTATGTGAGCGGCGCGAATGCTTTCACAGTGGGCGTTTTTTTGGTGTTTGGTGAAATGTTGTTTTCCCCCAATGAATCTCAATTTGAAAGTGTCAAATATCACACATACAGTGCATGTTTGTAATGTTTGATCATATGCGTAATCAATATTTATTAAACGCGATCTTATAGTAACAAGCACACGTCCAGGCTAACATGAATGAAAGTACATAGTTGTGTATAATGTGCATCGAATGTGATCGATCAATGTTGCTGCAACATTGTTTGTAAACGATAAAGTAACAGCTGCCATCTGTAGTATTGTATATATAAGTGATTGCCGAGCTGTCAATATTGTATGCGTCCCTTTAAAATCGCAATAATAATTCAAAACTTCCCGTCTGCCATCTGTAGTATTGTATATATAAGTGATTGGCGAGCTGTCAATATTGTATGCGTCCCTTTAAAATCGCAATAATAATTCAGAACTTCCCGTCTGCCATCTGTAGTATTGTATATATAAGTGATTGCCGAGCTGTCAATATTGTATGCGTCCCATTAAAATGGCACTAATACTGAATAACTTCCGGCTTTCATCTGTAGTATTGTATATATAAGTGATTGCCGAGCTGTCAATATTGTATGCGTCCCATTAAAATCGCACTAATACTGAATAACTTCCGGCTGTCATCTGTAGTATTGTATATATAACAGTGACGTGCTGTCATAGGAGGCAGGGGAGGCAGTCTCCCCTGTCCTATGTGTGTAATTACACTCACTTTATTTATAATGTTAAAAATAAAAAATATATATATTTTTTATTTTTATATATAAATTTTTTTTAGGTAACCAAGGTACCCCCCCCCCCCCCCCACCTCTGCCGCCTGCCACCCGCCAGCTAGAGAATGTGCCACCCAGTGGCACTTAAGTCTCTGTCTGCAGCCCATACTGTATCTTATAGAGGCTGCTCTCTAAGCAGCTGCCGGAGTGTGATGTCAGAGCTCAGCTCACTGCTCCATGTCTAAGTGCTGCTAGAGACTGCGCCACCCAGTGGCACTTAAGTCTCTTTGCAGCCCATACAGATCCTATTAGAGGCTGCTCTCTAAGCAGCTGCCTGAGTGTGACGTGGGTGTCAGAGGCTCAGAGCTCACTGCTATTGGAGGCTTGCTCTAGTAGGACTGGCGGGAATCAAGGACAAGAAGAGAGAAGAGACCGGAGAAGACAGAAGAGCTGAGTCTGACAGTGCTGAGATGGACCTGCCCTGGATAACGGTAAGTAAAGTATTTTATTGCCCTGTTTGTGAGCCAGGCAGCCTACAGGTCTACAATGACAATCTAGAGAGAGTAAGTTACACTATGGTACTGTACTGGTGCTGGTGTAATTTTATTTTCTCAACTTTTTTTTTTCAACTTTTTTTTTTTCTTGCGACCACCCCTCCCCCCCCCGCGGCCCCCCCTCGCCCCCCGCGGCCCCCCCTCACCCCCCCGCGGCCCCCCCTCGACCCCCGCGGCCCCCCCACTGGTACATGACAGTTTTAAAACAGAGCATTGCCTTGGTAACCTGGGACAGCACTCTGATTTCAAACTGTCATTTCCTGCTGAGAGGGAAAGAAGCTGCCTGTGTGTGTGTAATGCAGTTGCCCGGTGCCATAGTGTGAAGTGCTCAGTCAGACAGTGTCACCATGTCTAGCAGAGCTGCAGATTAAAGGTATGTGCACTGCTCAATTTGCTTGGTAATGGTACACCACTGCTGACTTCAGAACCTCCATTTCATCCCCTGTGTCTCCCCCACCCCTCCTCCCCTGTGTCTCCCCCCCACCCCCCCCTCCCCTGGGTCTCCCTCCCACCCCCCTCCCCTGTGTCTCTCCCCCCCTCCCCTGTGTCTCTCCCCCCTCCCCTATGTCTCTCCCCCCTCCCCTATGTCTCTCCCCCCCTCCCCTATGTCTCCCCCTGTATGTTTCTCTCCCCTCTGTCTCTCTCTCTCCCCTCTGTCTCTCTCTCTCTCCCCTCTGTCTGTCTCTCTCTCTCCCCTCTCTCTCTCTCTCCCCCCTCTCTCTCTCTCCCCTCTGTCTCTCTCTCTCTCTCTCCCCTCTGTCTCTCTCTCTCTCCCCCCTCTGTCTCTCTCTCTCTCCCCCCTCTCTCTCCCCTCTGTCTCTCTCTCTCTCTCCCCCTCTGTCTCTCTCCCCTCTGTCTCTCTCTCTCCCCTATGTCTCTCTCTCTCCCCCATGTCTCTCTCTCTCCCCCATGTCTCTCTCTCTCCCCTCTGTCTCTCTCTCTCCCCTCTGTCTCTCTCCCCTCTGTCTCTCTCTCTCCCCTCTGTCTCTCTCTCTCCCCTCTGTCTATCTCTCTCCCCTCTGTCTCTCTCTCTCCCCTCTGTCTCTCTCTCTCCCCTCTGTCTCTCCCTTTCTCCCTCCTCCTCTGTCTCTCCCTTTCTCCCTCCCCCTCTGTCTCTCCCTTTCTCCCTCCCCCTCTGTCTCTCCCTTTCTCCCTCCCCCTCTGTCTCTCTCCCCTCTGTCTGTCTCTCTCTCCCCTCTGTGTCTCTCTTTCTCTCTCTCCCCCTCTGTCTCTCTCCCCTCTGTCTCTCTCTCCCCACTGTCTCTCTCTTCTCTCTCTCCCCTCTGTCTCTCTCTTTCTCTCTCTCCCCCTCTGTCTCTCTCTCCCCCTCTGTCTCTCTCTCCCCCTCTGTCTCTCTCTCCCCCTCTGTCTCTCTCTCCCCTCTCTCTTCTCTCTCTCCCCTCTGTCTCTCTCTCTCTCCCCCTCTCTTCTCTCTCTCCCCTCTGTCTCTCTCTCTCTCTCTCCCCCTCTGTCTGTCTGTCTCTCTCTCCCCTCTGTGTCTCTCTTTCTCCCTCTACCTCTCTCTTCTCTCTCTCTCCCCTCTGTCTCTCTATCCCTTCCCCTCTGTCTCTCTATCCCTCCCCCTCTGTCTCTCTATCCCTCCCCCTCTGTCTCTCTCTCTCTCACCGCATCTCTCTCTCCCCCTCTGTCTCTCTATCCCTCCTCCTCTGTCTCTCTCTCCTCTCTCTCTCTCTCTCTCTCTCTCTCTCTCTCTCTCTCTCTCTCTCTCTCTCTCTCTCTCCCTTCTGTCTCTCCCTTTCTCCATCCCCCTCTGTCTCTCTCTCCCCCCTCTCTCTCTCCCTTCTGTCTCTCCCTTTCTCCATCCCCCTCTGTCTCTCTCTCTCTCTCCCATCTGTCTCTCTCTCTCCCCTCTCTCTCTCCTCTGTCTCTCTCTCCCCCTCTGTCTCTCTATCCCTCCCCCTCTGTCTCTTTATCCCTCCCCCTCTGTCTCTCTCTCTCTCCTCTCTCTCTCTCTCTCTCTCCCCCCCCCCCCTCTCTCTCTCTCTCTCCCCTCTCTCTCTCTATCTCTCCCCTCTCTCTCCCTTCTGTCTCTCCCTTTCTCCATCCCCCTCTGTCTCTCTCCCCCATCTGTCTCTCTCTCTCTCTCCCCTCTCTCTCTCCCTTCTGTCTCTCCCTTTCTCCATCCCCCTCTGTCTCTTTCTCCCATCTGTCTCTCTCTCTTTCTCCCATCTGTCTCTCTCTCTTTCTCTCCCTCTGTCTCTCTCTTTCTCCCTCCCCCTGTCTCTCCCTTTCTCCCTCCCCCTGTCTCTCCCTTTCTCCCTCCCCCTCCTTCTCTCCCTTTCTCCCTCCCCCTCTTTCTCTCTCTCTCCCCTCTGTCTGTCTCTCTCTCTCCCCTCTGTGTCTCTTTTTCTCTCTCTCCCCCTCTGTCTCTCTCTCCCCTCTGTCTCTCTCTTCTCTCTTTCTCCCCTCTGTCTCTCTCTCTCCCCTCTGTCCCTCTCTTTCTCCCTCTCCCCCTCTCTCCCCTCTGTCCCTCTCTCTCTCCCCCTGTCTCTCTCTCTCTCTCTCTCTCTCTCTCCCTTCTCTCTCCCCCCTGTCTCTCTCTCTCTCTCTCTCTCTCTCTCTCTCTCTCTCTCTCTCTCTCTCTCTCTCTCCCTGTCTCTCTCTCTCTCCCCCTGTCTCTCTATCTCTCCCCCTCTGTCTTTCTCTCTCTCTATCTCTCCCCCCCCTGTCTCTCTCTCTCCCCTCTGTCTCTCTATCCCTATCCCTCTCTCTCTCCCCCTCTCTCTCCTCTCTGTCTCTCTCTCCCCCCTCTGTCTCTCTCTATCCCTATCCCTCTCTCTCTCTCCCCTCTGTCTCTCTCTCTCTCTCTCCCCTCTGTCTCTCTCTCCTCTGTCTCTCTCCTCTGTCTCTCTCCTCTGTCTCTCTCTCCCTCCCCCTCTGTATCTCCCTTTCTCCCTCCCCCTCTGTCTCTCCCTTTCTCCCTCCCCCTCTGTCTCTCTCTCCTCTGTGTATCTTTCTCTCTCCCCCATCTGTCTCTCTCTCTCCCCTCTCTCTCTCCCTTCTGTCTCTCCCTTTCTCCATCCCCCTCTGTCTCTTTCTCCCATCTGTCTCTCTCTCTTTCTCTCCCTCTGTCTCTCTCTTTCTCCCTCCCCCTGTCTCTCCCTTTCTCCCTCCCCCTCCTTCTCTCCCTTTCTCCCTCCCCCTCTTTCTCTCTCTCTCCCCTCTGTCTGTCTCTCTCTCTCTACCCTCTGTGTCTCTTTTTCTCTCTCTCCCCCTCTGTCTCTCTCTCCCCTCTGTCTCTCTCTTCTCTCTCTCTCTTTCTCCCCTCTGTCTCTCTCTCTCCCCTCTGTCCCTCTCTTTCTCCCTCTCCCCCTCTCTCCCCTCTGTCCCTCTCTCTCTCCCCCTGTCTCTCTCTCTCTCTCTCCCTTCTCTCTCCCCCCTGTCTCTCTCTCTCTCTCTCTCTCTCTCTCTCTCTCTCTCTCCCTGTCTCTCTCTCTCTCCCCCTGTCTCTCTATCTCTCCCCCTCTGTCTTTCTCTCTCTCTATCTCTCCCCCCCTGTCTCTCTCTCTCCCCTCTGTCTCTCTATCCCTATCCCTCTCTCTCTCTCCCCCTCTCTCTCCTCTCTGTCTCTCTCTCCCCCCTCTGTCTCTCTCTCTCCCCTCTGTCTCTCTCTCTCTCCCCTCTGTCTCTCTCTCTCCCCTCTGTCTCTCTCTCATCTGTCTCTCTCCTCTGTCTCTCTCCTCTGTCTCTCTCTCTCCTCTGTCTCTCTCTACCTCCCCCTCTGTATCTCCCTTTCTCCCTCCCCCTCTGTCTCTCCCTTTCTCCCTCCCCCTCTGTCTCTCTCTCCTCTGTGTATCTTTCTCTCTCCCCCTCTGTGTCTCTCTCTCTTCTCTCTCTCTTTTTCTGTGTGTCTCTCTCTCTCTCTCTCTCTATCCATCTCTCTCTCCCTGTCTCTCCAACCCCCTCTGTCTCTATCCTTATGTGTCTCATTCTCCCCCATGGTCTCTTTGTCTTTCTCTCTACCCTCTGTCTCTCTTTGTCTCTCTCTCTCTCCTCTGTCTCTTTGTCTCTCTCTCCCCCTCTGTCTCTCTGTCTATCTCTCTCTCCCTGTCTCTCCCACCCGTTATTACTACTTTCCTTCATTCTCTTGATATCCTTTGATGAAAATCATATCTAAATATGCTCAGTAGCTGCTGATAGGTGGCTGCACAATAGATACCTCATGTGATTGGCTCACCCATGTACATTGCTATTTCTTCAACAAAGGATATCTAAAGAATGAAGGCATATCCTAGCCAGTGCCTCACCTGCCTCTGACCTCACTGCACGTCACTGATATATAAGTGATTGCCGAGCTGTCAATATTGTATGCGTCCCATTCAAATTGCACTAATACTGAATAACTTCCGGCTGTCATCTGTAGTATTGTATATATAAGTGATTGCCGAGCTGTCAATATTGTATGCGTCCCATTCAAATCGCACTAATACTGAATAACTTCCGTCTGTCATCTGTAGTATTGTATATATAAGTGATTGCCGAGCTGTCAATATTGTATGCGTCCCATTAAAATGGCACTAATACTGAATAACTTCCGGCTGTCATCTGTAGTATTGTATATATAAGTGATTGCCGAGCTGTCAATATTGTATGTGTCCCATAAAAATGGCACTAATACTGAAGAACTTCCGGCTGTCATCTGTAGTATTGTATATATAAGTGATTGGCGAGCTGTCAATATTGTATGCGTCCCTTTAAAATCGCAATAATAATTCAGAACTTCCCGTCTGCCATCTGTAGTATTGTATATATAAGTGATTGCCGAGCTGTCAATATTGTATGCGTCCCATTAAAATGGCACTAATACTGAATAACTTCCGGCTGTCATCTGTAGTATTGTATATATAAGTGATTGCCGAGCTGTCAATATTGTATGTGTCCCATTAAAATGGCACTAATACTGAAGAACTTCCGGCTGTCATCTGTAGTATTATATATCTAAGTGATTTGCGAGCTGACAATATTTATTAATTGTCCCATTCAAATCGCCCTAATAATGCTGTTCCAAACTGTTGTTTACGCATATGTTGTATTGTAGTATTGAGTGCTAAATTTCTGAAAGGGGAGGTACAGTCGTGAATCTGTAATGTGTATGGTTGAATCTTCTAATGACGTCATCATATTATTAACCTGCCTATGTAGTTCTGAAATCCTCATTGTGTTGTTGTATTGTGCTACATTGTTATTGTGTGCTGAATAAAATCTAAATGTGTGCTTTGTGGTTGTGTGATGGGTGATGCGTGTTATGTACATATACGTATATATTGTGATTGTGTCCCACATATGCTGACTTCTATATAGCGGTCTGGCATTGTTGTTCCTTCCCATAAAGTGACATCTGTAATCTGGTGTAATGATGTTCTTCTTGTACGTAATTCCTAATGGTTTATTGTGATGGAATCATGATGTTAAAAGTACATTAAAATCCATATGTTCTGTTTTGTGATTCCTAGAGAGAATGTAATGTGTTTTTCCCCCATCATTTGAATGCACATGTATGAGTGAATGATAAAAGTAATGTATGTGCATCCATGACTGATCATGTGTTAAGCCTATGTAGATATGCAGTTGCTGCAAGCATATGAGTTGAATAAATGAAATGCAATAATAAAGGTAAATGAGAGGTGTTTCCCATTGTGTACTGTTTGTGAATCCTGAAATGTTGTAATTATTTTTGTGTCCGTTTAAATGTGATTTTATTTTTAAAAAGGTTTGTTACTAGTGATGTTGATTTGTAGTTGATGTAATGTAAAAGTATGAAACAATTTAATGCTGTTGTGAATATTCAATAAGTAAAATCCATAAGTCCACCATAGGGAAATAGTCATTTCTTGATCTATTTGTCATAGCTGGGTCTAACGCAGAAAAGCATGTTTTTTTTCCGATTTCTAGCGCTGGTATTTGGAGTTTTTTTGTCTACGCTTTTTGCTTGCGTTAGGGAAATCTGTCTGTCGCGTGCACGAGCACGTCTTCCCCATAGAAGTCAATGGAGGGTCAAAATTTTGTTAAAAAAAAATTCAAAGACTGGTTTTCCTCGTAAAGTGAGTGACGTCATGGTCTTGTGTGAAAAAGTAGCTAAATCGTGTTCATTTTGTAATAAATAACTTGTTTGTGTATGTAATGTGGTGTATATTTTTTGTATGCATCGATGAGTGTATGTTTGTGATAATATTATTAGTTAGATGTAGCTATATGAGTGATTTTTCCCGTGTGTCAATGTTAGTCAATGGCAAAATGGATTTGTGTTGTTTTTTTTCTAACACCCGAGATCTCGCAACTTTGATCCTTTCTATTTAGAAGAAAAAATATTAAATCTGAAAAATAAATATAGTGTAGTGTTTGTATGAGTGTAAGTGTACTTTGTGTAATATTTGTTTTGTGATTCGTGGATGTTTATTTTGTCGGTAGATGTTAACTACTGGGTCTGAGCTGTCGGTAGAGATTTGTGCGTTGGGTGATTTTTGAGTGTCGGTAACTAAACTCTAAATACCGGAGGGCGGTAAAAAGCAGCGTTAGGAGCCTCTAACGCTGGTTTTGACGGCTACCGCCAAACTCTAAATCTAGGCGAGAGTGAGTAAGACTGAATACCGAAACAGTGTATACCTAGACTGCCAAATAACACCGATTCCGATTCTTTTTCAATCTCAAAGAAGAAACTCGCTACATCACATTATCAACACATTTTTAAGGAGAGACATTTTAATTCATTTTTACAGGTTCTATATTGTGTAACAATTTTACATGTTTTATTTTGCGTACCTATATATTGTGCCTTTATAAATTGTGAACCTATAAGGTATAAACAGATGCATCCGATATTTATAAGCTGATACATAAAAAATTTGCTATAGTAACGAAGATATTTGTTATATTGTATACATTTATTTTGGGGAATGAATAGGTTTTTTAGCTCCGTCATCTCTTGGTCACATTGTTTGTAAATTTATCTATCGGTTAGGAGATCCTAAAGATTTTTGAGGATTGAGCTTTATTCACATGGAAGGAACTAGGTATTTGTGTGTATATTTCACATCTCCTCTCATCTTGGTTCCAGACTGTAAATTTGGTAAATCTCTTATTGCCTTTATAATAACCAAGCTTGGGAATAAGAATAGAATAAGAAGGCAGATGCTCTGTCCAGTATTCCTGATGTTTTCCCAAATTATTTTTTTCCAGCTGATGCTTTTCTTCAGAATGGACATTTTCTGATTACTTACTGTTCATTGATGGATAAGATTAAGGTCTTCAGTAATCCTCCTCCTGCTTCTTCTCCTCCTCTACTCCTCTGATTTCTTAAAATGGTATTTTGTATTTTAGAGAGGAGACTTTACAACTCTATCATGATTATCCAGTGGATAGTCATAAGGAAATGTTAGAATTGATTTTCAGAACCTTTTGGTGGCCTAGTTGGCAGATTAGGTTTTTAAGTTTGTTTTGTGCTAGGATTAAACATTCTACTAAGGCTCCTGCTGGTCTGTTTAATCCTTTACCAATACCTGAGAGTACTGTGTATCAATAGACTTTATTGTGGCTTTTCTTCTTTCACCTATTCACCTATTCTGGGTTTGAACAGTAGGTTGTTTTTCTCATTACAAGAGGCTTCGCTTTGGGCTCAGCAGCAGCAGTGGTGGCTTGGTGTGACTGTCTACTCTCAGTTTGATGCTCTGCTGTCTTTTTAAGAAGTTGACCACACCATTGGGGCCATTTTTTGGATTAGTAATATTGTGAATCCTGTGTTGGTTCCATCGGAGAATTCTAGCAGTTATAGGTTATAGAAAATGCATTTCCTCAACATCATCATTCTTCTCCTCCTTCAATTCTGGTTGCAGGTTCTGATGAATTTGAAGCTGAGAAGATTTTAGATTCTCAGATTCATCAAGGAAGTCTTCAACATTTGTTTAAATAGAAGGTTTATGGTAGAAAAGATAATTTGTTGAAACCAGTGGCCAATGTGCAAAAGCCTCATCTGCTATGCCAGTTCCATCATTAGCATCCTTCTTGACCTGGTCATGGTTGTGACCTGAGGTCACACTTAAGGAAGGGCTATATAAAGTTCTCTTACCTAAGTACAGTAGGGGCCACTCTAATTCTAGGGCTTGTTGCATGGTCACACTATCAGCATTATTAGTGCAGCTGGATCTCAGGGCTGCACTCACAAAAGGAGATCTAGTGCTGGAATTGGCGTGGGGTGCCCTATAGGCCTCTTGGTGCTTGAAGAGTTTCTGGAGGGGCACACTAATTTTAATGCAGAGGAGCAGTAGGCTTCATTCTTTTATTTATCTGACTGTGATACATGCGCTAATGGTAGCGCTATTTGTGACCTGGATGTCAGAAGTGACCCTGGAGTGGTGTGGCACCAAGATCTATGGAGGGGGTGTTATAAGGACACTGCTGACACTAGTTATTCTTATAGACATCCTGGTGTTCTTGTCTATGTATTGCTTTGATGGTTCTAACCACTGCTTATGTCATAACTTATGCCTCAAGCTTCACTCCTGCCTGTACTCTGATCTAAGCACTGATATTTTGGCTACTGACCTTTTTGACTCTTCTCCTGCCTGCTCCCTTCACTGTCATATTTGGTTCCTGAAGGATATTTTGGTATTTAACTTAAGCCTGGCTTCCTACTACTTTTTTGGATTAACTGTGTATGTACTGTACATATTTCCCATTCCAGTGTTATTCACTTGTGGAATATGTATGTACAGTCATGGCCAAAAATATTGGCACCCCTACATTTCTGTCGGATAATGCACCACTTCGCCCAGAATTTTTTTTGCAATTACAAATGTTTAGGCATTCTCATGTTTATTTATTTTGTTTGTATTGGTATGACAAAAAAAAAGTGGAGAAAAAAAGCCAAGTCTGACAAATTCCACGCAAAACTCCAAAATTGGACTGGACAAAATTATTGGCACCATCAATTTAATATTTGGTAGCACACCCCTTGGAAAAAATAACTGAAATCAATCCCTTCCTGTAACCATCAATGAGTTTCTTACACCTCTCTACTGGAATTTTGGACCACTCTTTTTCACCAACTGCTCCAGGTCTCTCAGATTGAAAGGGTTCCTTTTACCAACTGCTGTTTGAGATCTCTCCACAGGTGTCCTATAGGATTGAGATCTGGACTCATTGCTGGCCCGTTCAGTACTCTCCAGCGCATTGTCTTAAACCATTTCTGTGTGCTTTTTGATGTGTGCACTGTCCTGCTGTAAGACCCATGACCTCTGATGGAGACCCAATTTTCTGACACTGGACCCTACATTGCTCCACACAATTCTTTGGTAGTCTTCAGATTTCATAATGCCATTCACACAGTCAAGACATCCAGTGCCTGAAAAAGAAAAGCAACCCCAAAACATCAGTAAACCTCCACCATGTTTGACTGTAGGGACTGTATTCTTTTCTTTAAAAGCCTATTTTCTTTTTCTGAAAAAGGTAGAATGATGGACTTTACCAAAAAGCTGTAATTTTGTTTCGTCTGTCCACAGCACATTCTCCAAAAGGATTTTGGCTTCCTCAGGTAAGTTTTGGCAAACTCCAATCTTGCTTTTTTATGTTTCTGTGTCAGCAGTGAGGTTCTCCTGGGTCTCCTACCATAGCGTCCCATTTCATTCAGGTGGTAACGTATAGTGTGAGCTGACACATTTGTACCCTGTGCCTAAAGGTAAGCTTGGATATGTCTGGAAGTTGACTGAGATTCTTTATCTACCATTCGAACAATCCTTCGTTGCAATCTTTGATAAAAAAAAATTCTTACGTCCACATCCAGGGAGATTACCTACGGTGTCATGGTTGTGACCTGAGGTCACACTTAAGGAAGGGCTATATAAAGTTCTCTAACTCTTACCTAAGTACAGTAGGGGCCACTCTAATTCTAGGGCTTGTTGCATGGCCACGCTATCAGCATTATTAGTGCAGCTGGATCTCAGGGCTGCACTCACAAAAGGAGATCTAGTGCTGGAATTGGCGTGGGGTGCCCTATAGGCCTCTTGGTGCTTGAAGAGTTTCTGGAGGGGCACACTAATTTTAATGCAGAGGAGCAGTAGGCTTCATTCTTTTATTTATCTGACTGTGATACATGCGCTAATGGTAGCGCTATTTGTGACCTGGATGTCAGAAGTGACCCTGGAATGGTGTGGCACCAAGATCTATGGAGGGGGTGTTATAAGGACACTGCTGACACTAGTTATTCTTATAGACATCCTGGTGTTCTTGTCTATGTATTGCTTTGATGGTTCTGACCACTGCTTATGTCATAACCTATGCCTCAAGCTTCACTCCTGCCTGTACTCTGATCTAAGCACTGATATTTTGGCTACTGACCTTTTTGACTCTTCTCCTGCCTGCTCCCTTCACTGTCATATTTGGTTCCTGAAGGATACTTTGGTATTTAACTTAAGCCTGGCTTCCTACTACTTTTTTGGATTAACTGTGTATGTACTGTACATATTTCCCATTCCAGTGTTATTCACTTGTGGAATATGTATGTACAGTCATGGCCAAAAATATTGCCACCCCTACATTTCTGTCGGATAATGCACCACTTTGCCCAGAATTTTTTTTGCAATTACAAATGTTTAGGCATTCTCATGTTTATTTATTTTGTTTGTATTGGTATGAAAAAAAAAAGTGGAGAAAAAAAGCCAAGTCTGACAAATTCCACGCAAAACTCCAAAATTGGACTGGACAAAATTATTGGCACTATCAATTTAATATTTGGAAAAAATAACTGAAATCAATCCCTTCCTGTAACCATCAATGAGTTTCTTACACCTCACTACTGGAATTTTGGACCACTCTTTTTCACCAACTGCTCCAGGTCTCTCAGATTGGAAGGGTTCCTTTTACCAGCTGCTGTTTGAGACCTCTCCACAGGTGTCCTATAGGATTGAGATCTGGACTCATTGCTGGCCCGTTCAGTACTCTCCAGCGCTTTGTCTTAAACCATTTCTGTGTGCTTTTTGATGTGTGCATTGTCCTGCTGTAAGACCCATGACCTCTGATGGAGACCCAATTTTCTGACACTGGACCCTACATTGCTCCACACAATTCTTTGGTAGTCTTCAGATTTCATAATGCCATTCACACAGTCAAGACATCCAGTGCCTGAAAAAGAAAAGCAACCCCAAAACATCAGTAAACCTCCACCATGTTTGACTGTAGGGACTGTATTCTTTTCTTTAAAAGCCTATTTTCTTTTTCTGAAAAAGGTAGAATGATGGACTTTACCAAAAAGCTGTAATTTTGTTTCGTCTGTCCACAGCACATTCTCCCAAAAGGATTTTGGCTTCCTCAGGTAAGTTTTGGCAAACTCCAATTTTGCTTTTTTATGTTTCTGTGTCAGCAGTGAGGTTCTCCTGGGTCTCCTACCATAGCGTCCCATTTCATTCAGGTGGTAACGTATAGTGTGAGCTGACACATTTGTACCCTGTGCCTGAAGGTAAGCTTGGATTTGTCTGGAAGTTGACTGAGATTCTTTATCTACCATTCGAACAATCCTTCGTTGCAATCTTTGATAAAAAAAATTCTTACGTCCACATCCAGGGAGATTACCTACAGTGCCATGGGCTGTAAACTTCTTGACAATGTTGCGCACTGTGGACACTAGAACATTAAGATCTCTGGAGATGGACTTGAGATTGTCAATGCTTTTCCACAATTTTTGTTCTCAAATCTTCAGACAATTCTTTGCTGCTCTTTCTCTTCTCCATGCTCAGTGTGGCACACAGAGACACACAACAGAAAGGTTGAGTCAATTTTTCACTATTTTAACTGGCTGCTGGTGTGATTTCTATATTGTCAGCACCTATTAATTGATACAGATGAGTTTAATTACAAATTACAGGAGCATCACAAACTTGGAATGCAATTATTTATTACAAATTTGAGAAGGTGCCAATAATTTTGTCCAGTCCATTTTTGGAGTTTTGTGTGTAATGTGTCCGATTTGGCTTTTTTTTGCCATACCAATACAAACAAAAGAAATTAACATGAGAATTTTCTGAGCAAACTGCTGCATTATTTGACAGAAATGCAGGGGTGCCAATATTTTTGTCCATGACTGTATATATTTGTTCCCATCTGCCATCTGGATCTGTCTCTACAGTATCAACTTTGGCTTTCTACTGACACCTGCATACCTCACCTCTCCTGTAAACGTGGTTCCAGACAAACAAGGTAATTCTGTTATTACAATATAGAGATTTTATTATTGTGTGCATAAGAGATTAAATGTAGGGCCATAACTTTATTGATGTTTGCTTCTCTATATTCTCTATATGCTATAAAGCCCAACCTTTCCCTGTGTATAATGGATGGGAGAATAGTAGCCTGTTAACAAATAAATAATAATAATAAAAAAAGTTTATTTATATATATATATATATATATATATATATATATATATATATATATATATATATTATAGGCCCACAGGAGACCGAAATGACCGTTTGGGGTTGTTGTTTCTCTTGTTCAGAAAAGAATTGGCTGGCATTTCAGCGCTGGACTGTAATCGGACAGGGTCAGACTGATATACTACATGATATTTTTTCTCTGTGAAGGGGCATAGTGTGCTAAAAGAATGCACACCCTGAGTTGCAATAAAAATGAACAGGCATGGAAGTTATTCTAGCTTTTGTTCTATCTAAGGAGTGCTGGTCTATAATTGGGAATCTGTTTGCTGAATTTATTGGGTTTTAGGATCGACAACCACATAAGCTGAAGCGGGAAATGCTTGTGCAGTGTTAACACTATGAAAATTTGACAGCAATTTTGGTTCCAGGTTTCTTTAAATGTACCATAATAAGAGTAAGAAAACCTCTCCCTGAGATTAAGGCAGTTGCTTTATAACTGACAAAACCTCCTCTAATGTTATGGGGTCATCTACGCTGTCCTTCTGCACAGCAGTCAGTTTAGGGAGTAGAGTTTTAGATAATTAATCTTGAACCACCCTAGACGGGGTCAGCGTTATGGCCAGAATTAAGAATGCAAGTTTTATAAATTTTCATAGTAACATTTTCTGCAATATGCGAAGATGTACAATGTATCTTACCCTTTTCATCCCGTGTTTTTAAAATGTATGACTTACTATTTAATTTCTTTATATAATAAGCTAAAGGGTGACCCCATTTTTCTCTCTCTTCATAGTAATGTCTTTTGAGATTCAATGCAGCTTTTTTATCCTCTTGTCTTAACAACTTAAGTGATTAAGCTTGTTTAGTCTATCGTTCAGCTTGTATTTGGGAGTCAGCAGAACATTGATAATGGCGTCTTGGATGGTGAGTTATGTTTGTAAGTAGAGGCCATAAAAACATATTTGTATCTGCCTTAAAGGAACATTGCCCTGTAAGTAGTTTTTTCTGTTAATATGTTTCAACATTTGGTATACTAGCTGAAGAGTTTAAAATTTATGGCAAATTACTCCGTTATGCATTAGACATGAGTGATCGTAAGCGTATCTTCAGAACTCTAAGAGTTAAATGTTAACGCAAGACAAAAAAGTTCCACAAAAAACATCAAAAATACATTTAAATGTACAGTTACACTTATAATAACACTGTCTGATAAAAATTATTTACAAACTAAATAGGTGTTAGAAAAAAAAGGCATGAATAGAGACACATACATACATAAACGTCTAAATGAGTGTGCAGGTATACCTCACTTTACAGCGCTTCACTTTACAGCGCTTCGCTAATACAGCGCTTTGTGGAGCTGAAGTTCATCCTCCAGTGATTTTGAAACAGTGCTGTAATCATCGTGAGATTGCGAGAAAAGTGACTGGCACCATTTTTTTATGATTAGTTCACTCTGTTTACAGCATTACAGTGCAATCTGTGTCTCAGTGCTATAGTCTGGCAAATTTTACTACAGTAATTGTCACTATTTTACAGGTATAGTATTTATTGAATACTGTGCTGTGCTAGTGTTAAACTAAACCTAGCACTATTGCACCCCTAATATATGTTAGTTCAAACATGTTTTCAAGTCTTTAAACACACTGGCAAGTGAAAAGAAAGCTAAAACTGCCTTGTTTCACTTTAAGGCTGTTTTCACTTTACAGCGGGGCTCCGGTCCCTAACCCGCTGTATGAGCAGGGTATACCTGTATGTATGCATATATATGTATGTACATATGTATTTAAATATTTATTTTTTAAATATTGCAGTGGACAGTGGGTTAATAGACCCAGCAATGCCCTAGTAAATCTGTATTTTTTGTTTGTTCTGTGAATTCCAGTCCAAGCACATGAAGAGTCTCATGTCTTAAGTCCCAGCTAAGCAAAACCTCAGTATATAAATGGGGAAATTACACATATTTCAAATTGTATAACACTACAGTTACGCTGCAGCCATGCTTCAGTGTGGCATGGCTCTTCCCCCAAACTTGCTATCATTTTGTGTAAATAAGGTTCTTAGGAAGTCCAGGATGCCCTTACATAGAAATGGTGACATGCATCTATCTATATAGATTGAAATCCAATTCCAGAGTTATATTTGGTTTGGGGCCAAAAATTGCCCAGTCATTCCATTACCCTAAACAGTTGCAATTGATTTTCTAGGGTAAAGGAACATTATGAGAAAAAGATGGATTTTAATTGAGTGAAACAATATCATCCAGGCAAATAATCAGCTAGATTACGAGTTTTGAGTGCTATAGGGAAATTAATGACCGCCACAAAAGCAGCGTTATTTCACCTCCCTATAGCTCTGCTATTACAAGTTTACAAAAAGCAGGCTTGTGCGGGTGATATGGTGATGTTGAGCTCCATACCGCATCGAAATCAAGCGCTTCTTTGACATGCTCGTGCACGATTTCCCCATAGACATCAATGGGGAGAGCCGGCAAAAAAACACCTGCGATCGCGGAATGAAAAGCTCCGTAATGCAGCCCCATTGATGTCTATAGGGAAAAGAAAAAGTAACGTTAAAACCTAACACCCTAACATAAACTCCACATCTAAACACCCCTAATCTGCTGTCCCTATGTGAGGAATCAGTGTAACACCCTTATATGTATATATATGTTTAATCAGCCACTCAGTCTCACACCCCACTTCGGGTATTATTACAAGAATAAACCCTGGTTTGCTCATAGACATGAGGGTGACCTACATAGGTCAAAGGTAGTGGAACAGTACTTCAAAGTACCTATACACTGATGAGTAAAAGAAGAAACCTACTCTAACTAAATGTAGTATGTGAGAGGTAAGTATGTAAAGTACAATACCAGTGCCCATATAGTAGAAGAATGCAGCATAACTTAAGTGTGTCCAATGTGGCTTGCAGCGTCCCAGACAGGAGTAGTGGTATAGCAACAGTTTAGGTAAGGTATAATACAAGCAAACTAAATGAAAGTACATTGAACTTGAACAGACACTATACCGTAGATATGTTGTGATCTCCGGTGCTGCTACAGCTGACACGCTGCAAGGCTTCAGGGGATCCTGTGTCTGAGTCTCAATTTCGGCGCGCCACTCTGCAGAGTGACGTAACACGCTCCAGCGTGATTGCGGTGCAGTACTGTGAGGAAAGGAAAACCGGTGAGTAAATGCAATATTAAAATTACCAATCAGATGGTAAAATTGAGATCCGCTATTGAGGAGTAGCAAGACGAAAGTCCAGGATTAATAATAAAGTCTTCAGGTTCCGATTTAGGAAATCCTAAGAGAGGCTAGCATAAAGATTCCAGTGAATTCAAATTACCTAGCAATGTATGGTGTGCAAGGTAAGCTTAAATAGGAAATGCTGGTCACATGATGTAAAAGTTAAAGTGACAGTATGACGATCAGCTGTATCCTGACAGTATACCCCCCTCAAGAATCCCCCTACCCATCAGGGGTGAGGGCGGTCAGGATGACGGCGATGGAAGAGGGAGACCAAGCGAGGAGCGGAGATGTTGGAAACAGGTTCCCATGAATCTTCGTCAGGTCCATAGTCCTTCCAACGGACAAGGTACTGTAAGGCACGTCTATAGAAACGAGAATCAAGTATATCTGCAACCTCGTAGGTTTTTAAATCCGGATCAGGAATGGGAAGAGAAATCTGTGTGACAGGAGTTCTTGTAGGAAAGTGAGGCTTAAGCAAGGAAACATGGAAGGTGGGATGAATTTTAAATGATGGTGGTAGATCCAAAGTAACAGCATTTAAGTTAATAACCCTGATGATTTTGTAAGGACCGATGAAAAGACTGCCCAATTTCTTACTAGGAATTTGTAGTTTGAGGTTCTTTGTAGATAACCAAACTAGATCTCCAGGTTTGTACGATGGTGGCTGAGATCTCCTTAGATCGTAGTAGTGTTTCTGCTTAGCTTGGGCTAACGTTAGGGTTTCTTGTAGTAACTTAAAGATTTGCTTCAAGCTATTTACAGATTCTGTTACCATAGGAGAAATGTTGTCATTCCTGTGTAGTAGATGATAAGTAGGGTGATAGCCATAATTCACGTAGAAAGGGGTAAGCTTTGTTGAAGAATTGATAGTGTTGTTAAAAGAGAATTCAGCAGTTGAAAGAAAAGCATACCAGTCGTCTTGTTGGGAGTTGCAAAAACATCTAAGGTATTGCTCAAGAGTCTGATTTGTCCTCTCGGTCTGACCGTTAGACTGGGGATGGTATGCTGAAGTAAGATGCCTGTCGATGTTCAAGGATTTGCAAAGATGAATCCAAAATTTTGAAGTAAATTGGGACCCCCTGTCAGTTGTCACAGAATCAGGGAGTCCATGAAGCCGTACTATATGTTTTAGGAAAGCTTGAGCTGTTTCTGATGCAGTAGGAAGTCCTAACATGGGAATAAAATGGGCCATTTTGGAGAACTGGTCGACAACAACTAATATGGTGTTATGGTTAGATGAAGTAGGAAGTTCCACAATGAAATCCATAGCGATATGCCGCCACGGCCTGTCCGCTATAGGTAGAGATAGAAGGTGGCCATAAGGCCTGATATGTGAAGGTTTGGAAGTAGTGCATACAGAACAAGTTTGAACATAATGTTTCACACTGTTTGCTAGTCCAGGCCACCAGAAATCCCTTTGGATGAGGTGTATCATTTTCCGAATTCCAGGGTGTCCGGAGAGAGGAGCTTCATGTGCATTGCGCAAAACCGTATCTCTGATAGTCTGAGGAACAAATATTTTCCCCCCTGAATGGTAAAGACCCTGAGAATCCTTTTGTAGTCGTAAACTTTGTATACTTGCATCCCTCCTTTGGTGTTTCCGAAAATAAGCAACTTGGTGCATGGTTATACCAATAAACTTATGTGGTGGGATTATAGTATCCTGTATATACTGCTTGGAAGGTCTAGAAGTGGATCTAGAAAGAGCATCAGCTTTTTGGTTTCTAGAAGCTGGGCGATAGGTGATAAAGAAGTTAAATCGAGTAAAGAAAAGGCTCCACCGGACTTGACGAGCAGACAATGTTTTATTAGTCTTTAAATACTGCAAGTTCCTGTGGTCGGTATAGATAATGATGGGATGGCTTGCACCTTCCAATAGATGCCTCCAAAATTCAAGAGCTGCTTTGATTGCTAAGAGCTCCTTTTCGCCAATAGAGTAGTTAAGTTCGGCGTTATTCATAGTTCTTGAATAATATGCTACTGGATGTAGAGGTTCCTCCTCCGAATGTTTTTGGGAAAGAATAGCCCCTAGGGCATAGTCCGAAGCATCCACTTCGAGAAAAAACTGCTTATCAGGATCTGGAAATTGAAGAACTGGAGTGGTGACAAACCTTTCCTTAAGTATATGGAAAGATTGATCCGCTTGAGGAGTCCAAAGAAATTTGCTTGATTTTCTTGTAAGTGCAGTGAGAGGCTTTACTATTGCTGAGAAGTCTTTAATGAACTTCCTATAAAAGTTCGAGAAACCTAGAAATCTCTGTACATCCTTTTTGGAAGATGGTGGGGGCCAGTTGGTAATGGCCTCTACTTGTTTAATTCCATCTTAATACCACCAGGTGAAATGTGGTAACCAAGGAATGTGATAGTCTCGGAATGGAAGATACATTTCTCCAATTTAGCAAATAGTTGGTTCTCTCTGAGTCTGAGTAAAACGGTCCTGACTTGATTAACGTGATGGTCAAAGGTATCTGAATATATAAGGATATCATCCAAATAAATGACAACACATGTGTCAAGTAGGTCCTTAAAGAGATGATTAATAAAATATTGAAACGTGGCGGGTGCGTTGCACAACCCGAATGGCAAGATATTCATAAAGGCCATATCGGGTGCGGAACGCTGTGAGCCACTCGTCTGCCTCTCTTATCCTGACTAAATTGTATGCACCTCGTAAGTCAAGCTTAGTGTATATTTTGGCACCCTGAAGTCGTTCAATCAACTCCGGGATAAGGGGGAGAGGATATCGATTCTTAATTGTACACTTATTGAGATCCCTGTAGTCAATGATTGGTCTGAGGGTGTCATCCTTATTTCGGACAAAGAACATTCCGGCACCTGCCGGTGAAGATGATGGCCTAATGAAGCCTTTTTCTAAATTCTCATTGAGGTATTGTTTCAAATGAGTGAGCTCAGGCTGTGAGAGAGGATAGACATGTCCTACAGGGATCTTTGAACCGGGTATGAGATCAATTGGACAATCAAACGGTCTATGGGGTGGCAAAGCTTGAGCTTGTTTTTTGTCAAACACATCTTTCAAATCTGATAAACCAATGCAGAATTGGTTCTTTAAGGCTGGGGTGTTCCATAAGGTATCAGGGGCCCACCTCTTAAACTCAGCTATGTATTCTTCTACAGGACGGCGTGCTTGTTTCAGGGATCTGATAGCTGTTTCTGCAGTTGTCTGCTTATCATGGTCCTCATATAGAAGAGACATAGCTGAGAAAAAGGACTCAAGAGAATCGAGTATGGGGTCGTCAGTCTCATAGTAGGTATTCGCCCAACTCTTTGGTTCACCCCTCAAGTAGGAAATAACTGTCAGAACTTTTATTCTATCAGTCGGGTAACTCCGTGGTTTTAAAGAAAAATAGAGAGTGCAGGAGTTTTTGAAATCACGAAATTGTGTTCTTTCCCCAGAAAATTTGTCAGGAGGACAAGGTATAGGCTCAGGAGGTGGGGCTTCAGTAGTGAGAGGTTTATGCTGTGCTTGATCACGTATAAACTTACGCAGCTCTAAGTTTTCTGCTTGCATTTCTCTCAGCCCTTGTATCATGAGATCCATGTTTTGTGCAAGTGTTCCAACACGGTTATTCAATTCTGCTATATCCATATTCTGTGAATGAGAATATAGATATATATATACAGGGTGATCTGTTTTTTAGGCTAGGTAATATGTGAGGAATCAGTGTAACACCCTTATATGTATATATATGTTTAATCAGCCACTCAGTCTCACACCCCACTTCGGGTATTATTACAAGAATAAACCCTGGTTTGCTCATAGACATGAGGGTGACCTACATAGGTCAAAGGTAGTGGAACAGTACTTCAAAGTACCTATACACTGATGAGTAAAAGAAGAAACCTACTCTAACTAAATGTAGCATGTGAGAGGTAAGTATGTAAAGTACAATACCAGTGCCCATATAGTAGAAGAATGCAGCATAACTTAAGTGTGTCCAATGTGGCTTGCAGCGTCCCAGACAGGAGTAGTGGTATAGCAACAGTTCAGGTAAGGTATAATACAAGCAAACTAAATGAAAGTACATTGAACTTGAACAGACACTATACCGTAGATATGTTGTGATCTCCGGTGCTGCTACAGCTGACACGCTGCAAGGCTTCAGGGGATCCTGTGTCTGAGTCTCAATTTCGGCGCGCCGCTCTGCAGAGTGACGTAACACGCTCCAGCGTGATTGCGGTGCAGTACTGTGAGGAAAGGAAAACCGGTGAGTAAATGCAATATTAAAATTACCAATCAGATGGTAAAATTGAGATCCGCTATTGAGGAGTAGCAAGACGAAAGTCCAGGATTAATAATAAAGTCTTCAGGTTCCGATTTAGGAAATCCTAAGAGAGGCTAGCATAATGATTCCAGTGAATTCAAATTACCTAGCAATGTATGGTGTGCAAGGTAAGCTTAAATAGGAAATGCTGGTCACATGATGTAAAAGTTAAAGTGACAGTATGACGATCAGCTGTATCCTGACACCCTAACATTGCCGCCACCTATATAGAGTTATTAACCCCTAATCTGCTGCCCCTAACATCGCTGCCACCTACATTACAGTTATTAACCCCTAATCTGCTACCCCTAACATTGCCGCCACTTACATTACACTTATTAACCCCTAATCTGCTGCCCCCAATGTTGCCGCCACTATACTAAAGTTATTAACTCCTAAACCTAACCCTAAGCACAACCCTAATGTAACCCTAAGCCTAAGTCTAACCCTAACACCCCCTAGCTTAAATATAATTAAAATAAATCTAAATAAACCTTACAATTATTAACTAAATAATTCCTATTTAAAACCAAATACATACTTACCTGTAAAAAAAATACCTAAGCTAGCTACAAAATAACAAATAGTTATATTGTAGCTAGCTTAGGTTTTATTTTTATTTCACAGGCAAGTTTGTATTTATTTTAACTAGGTAGACTAGTTATTAAATAGTTATTAACTATTTACTAGCTACCTAGTTAAAATAAATACAAAGTTACCTGTAAAATAAAACCTAACCTGCCTTATACTAAAACCTAACATTACAATAAAATTAAATAAATTAAATTAATAAAATACAAGTTACTAACTTACAAAAAAAATAAACACTAAATTACAAAAAATAAAAAATGAAATCATCAAAAATAAAAACGAATTACTCCTAATTTAATAGCCCTATTAAAATAATAAAGCCCCCAAAATAAAAAAAAAAACATAGCCTTCACTAAACTGCCAATGGCCCTTAAAAGGGCCTTTTGCTGGGTATTACCCCAAAGATACCAGCTCATTTACATTGCAATAAAAAATACAAACAACCCACCAACAGTAAAACCCACCACCCACCCAACCCCCCAAATTAAAACCTATCTAAATAAACCTAAGCTAAATATTGCAAAAGGGCATTTGAATGGGCATTGCCCTTAAAAGGTCATTTAGCTCTTTTACGAATTGCCCAAAACCCTAACCTAAAAAAAAACACCCAAAAAACCCTTAAAAAAACCCATATAAAAAACTAATACTAACCCCCGACGATACACTTACAGTTATCAAAGTCTGGACATCCATCCTCATCCAGCCGGCGAAGTCCTAATCCATGCGGCAAGAAGTCTTCATCCAGACGGCATCTTCTTTCTTTATCCATCCGGCGCGGAGCTGGTTCATCTTCAATACATTCAGTGCGGAGCATCCCCTTCTTACTCTCGCTGCCGTAAACTGAAGGTTCTCTTTAGGTGACGTCATCCAAGATGGCGTCCCTTACATTCCTATTGGCTGAAAGATTTCTATCAACCAATAGGAATTAAAGGGGAAAAATCCTATTGGCTGTTGCAATCAGCCAATAGGATTGAGCTCTCATTCTATTGGCTGTTCCAATCATGGAAAGTTATATCTATTTACCATCTTCCCAACAAAATTTTATATTAGATTTAATATCATTTATATTGTCACATAATTATTTCCAATTCTTGGACGATTTTTATCTGCAGATTAAGGGGACGGTCATGGGCACCAGGTTCGCCCCCAGTTTTGCCAATTTATTCATGGGCAAATTCGAGGAGAAATACATCTATAACTTGAACTGGAGGGGGAACCTGGTGTTCTATGGCCGTTATATAGATGACCTGTTATTCATTTGGGAAGGGTCATCATCATTAGCCCAAGTGTTTGTAAACAGCTTGAATTCCAATGATATGGGTCTCACTATCACATCTAATATCCAGAAAGAAAAAAATGAATTCCTTGACATATATTTAGAATGGGATTTGGATGGTAGTCTGTTGTCATCAACATTTTTTAAAAGTGTAGATAGCAACAATTTCTTGCATTTCTCAAGTAATCATCTAAATGGTTGAAAAACCAACATACCCTACAGCCAGTTTAGGCATATCAGAAGGAATTGTGGAAATATAGAACTATATGATACCCAATCAACCATTCTAATAAATAGATTTAAAGAAAAAGGATATCATATCAGTTTGATCATGGATGGGTATACCAAAGCAAGAAATATTGATAGGTGTTCCATTTTACAACAAGCTCCCAAAGATAAAACAACTAATCGATCTAATATATCATCTAGTCCTTCTTTCATTACTCAATATAACTCTTGTCATAGGATCATAAGGGAGACCTTAAGAAAACACTGGCCCATTGTACTAAAAGACCCTTTCCTAAAAGGAAACCTTGAACCTAATCCAAGAATGTTTTCTAGGCGTGCCCCCACTTTGAAACAGAAATTGGCCCCAATTAAAATAGTGGTTTCTAAAAGAAACACACACCATGCATTGCCTTTGAAAGTTACCAAAAACACAAAGAAACCAGGAGCTTTTAAAAGTAATAAAAAAAGATGTTTGATGTGTCAATTTTTGACCCATGGCAGTAATTCTGTAACAAGTTATACTACGTGTGAAACCTTTGAAATTAAAACCTATATGGATTGTGGGTCTGATTATGTTATATATGTCCTCACATGCGAATGTGGATTACAATATTTAGGACGCACTTGCAGGAAGATAAGAACCAGATGGAGTGAACACAATAGGAATTTAAAGAATGGTTCATTAAAACACAGTGGCCTAGATTTGGAGTTTGGCGTTAGCCGTGAAAACCAGCGTTAGAGGATCCTAACGCTAGTTTTAGGCTAACTCTGGTATTTGGAGTCACTCAAAAAATGGTCTAACGCTCACTTTTCAGCCGCGACTTTTCCATACCGCAGATCCCCTTACGTAAATTGCGTATCCTATCTTTTCAATGGGATTTTTCTAACTCCAGTATTTAGAGTCTTGTCTGAAGTGAGCGTTAAAAATCTAACGACAAAACTACAGCCGAAGTAAAAAAGTCAGTAGTTAAGAGCTTTCTGGTCTAACGCCGGTTTATAAAGCTCTTAACTACTGTACTCTAAAGTACACTAACACCCATAAACTACCTATGTACCCCTAAACCGAGGTCCCCCCACATCGCCGCCACTCGATTACATTTTTTTAACCCCTAATCTGCCGACCGCCAACTAAGTTATACTTATGTACCCCTAATCTGCTGCACCTAACACCGCTGACCCCTATATTATATTTATTAACCCCTAACCTGCCCCCCACAACGTCGCCGCCAGCTACCTACACTTATTAACCCCTAATCTGCCGACCGCATAGCGCCGCCACCTACGTTATCCTTATGTACCCCTAATCTGCTGCCCCTAACACCGCCGACCCCTATATTATATTTATTAACCCCTAATCTGCCCCCCTCAACGTCGCCTCCACCTGCCTACACTTATTAACCCCGAATCTGCCGAGCGGACCGCACCGCTACTATAATAAAGTTATTAACCCCTAATCCGCCTCACTAACCCTATAATAAATAGTATTAACCCCTAATCTGCCCTCCCTAACATCGCCAACACCTAACTTCAATTATTAACCCCTAATCTGCCGACTGGAACTCACCGCTATTCTAATAAATGTATAAACCCCTAAAGCTAAGTCTAACCCTAACACCCCCCTAAGTTAAATATAATTTTAATCTAACGAAATTAATTAACTCTTATTAAATAAATTAATCCTATTTAAAGCTAAATACTTACCTGTAAAATAAACCCTAATATAGCTACAATATAAATTATAATTACATTGTAGCTATTTTAGGATTAATATTTATTTTACAGGCAACTTTGTAATTATTTTAACCAGGTACAATAGCTATTAAATAGTTAAGAACTATTTAATAGTTACCTAGTTAAAATAATTACAACATTACCTGTAAAATAAATCCTAACCTAAGTTACAATTAAACCTAACACTATACTATCATTAAATTAATTAAATAAAATAACTACAATTACCTACAATTAAACCTAACACTACACTATCAATAAATTAATTAAATACAATATCTACAAATAACTACAATGAAATAAACTAACTAAAGTACAAAAAATAAAAAAGAACTAAGTTACAAAAAATAAAAAAATATCTACAAACATAAGAAAAATATTACAACAATTTTAAACTAATTACACCTACTCTAAGCCCCCTAATAAAACAACAAAGCCCCCCAAAATAAAAAATGCCCTACCCTATTCTAAATTACTAAAGTTAAAAGCTCTTTTACCTTACCAGCCCTGAACAGGGCCCTTTGCGGGGCATGCCCCATGAAGTTCAGCTCTTTTGCCTGTAAAAAAAACATACAATACCCCCCCCCAACATTACAACCCACCACCCACATACCCCTAATCTAACCCAAACCCCCCTTAAATAAACCTAACACTAAGCCCCTGAAGATCTTCCTACCTTATCTTCACCATACCAGGTTCACCGATCCGTCTTGAAGAGCTCCTCCGATGTCCTGATCCAAGCCCAAGCGGGGGGCTGAAGATGTCCATGATCCGGTAGAAGTCTTCATCCAAGCGGGGCAGAAGAGGTCTTCCATCCGATTGATGTCTTCATCCAAGCGGGGCAGAAGAGGTCTTCCATCCGATTGAAGTCTTCATCCAGGCGGCATCTTCTATCGACATCCATCTGGAGCGGAGCGGCAGCATCCTGAAGACCTCCGACGCGGAACATCCATCCTGGCCGACGACTGAACGACGAATGACGGTTCCTTTAAATGACGTCATCCAAGATGGCGTCCCTCGAATTCCGATTGGCTGATAGGATTCTATCAGCCAATCGGAATTAAGGTAGGAATATCGTAACAGCCAATAGAATGCGAGCTCAATCTGATTGGCTGATTGGATCAGACAATCGGATTGAACTTGATTCTGATTGGCTGATTCCATCAGCCAATCAGAATATTCCTACTTTAATTCCGATTGGCTGATAGAATCCTATCAGCCAATCGGAATTCAAGGGACGCCATCTTGGATGACTTCATTTAAAGGAACCGTCATTCGTCGTTCAGTCGTCGGCCAGGATGGATGTTCCGCGTCGGAGGTCTTCAGGATGCTGCCGCTCCGCTCCAGATGGATGTCGATAGAAGATGCCGCCTGGATGAAGACTTCAATCGGATGGAAGATCTCTTCTGCCCCGCTTGGATGAAGACTTCAATCGGATGGAAGACCTCTTCTGCCCCGCTTGGATGAAGACTTCTACCGGATCATGGACATCTTCAGCCCCCCGCTTGGGCTTGGATCAGGACATCGGAGGAGCTCTTCAGGACGGGTTTATTTAAGGGGGGTTTGGGTTAGATTAGGGGTATGTGGGTGGTGGGTTGTAATGTTGGGGGGGGTATTGTATGTTTTTTTTACAGGCAAAAGAGCTGAACTTCATGGGGCATGCCCCGCAAAGGGCCCTGTTCAGGGCTGGTAAGGTAAAAGAGCTTTTAACTTTAGTAATTTAGAATAGGGTAGGGCATTTTTTATTTTGGGGGGCTTTGTTGTTTTATTAGGGGGCTTAGAGTAGGTGTAATTAGTTTAAAATTGTTGTAATATTTTTCTTATGTTTGTAGATATTTTTTTATTTTTTGTAACTTAGTTCTTTTTTATTTTTTGTACTTTAGTTAGTTTATTTCATTGTAGTTATTTGTAGATATTGTATTTAATTAATTTATTGATAGTGTAGTGTTAGGTTTAATTGTAGGTAATTGTAGGTATTTTATTTAATTAATTTAATGATAGTATAGTGTTAGGTTTAATTGTAACTTAGGTTAGGATTTATTTTACAGGTAATGTTGTAATTATTTTAACTAGGTAACTATTAAATAGTTCTTAACTATTTAATAGCTATTGTACCTGGTTAATATAATTACAAAGTTGCCTGTAAAATAAATATGAATCCTAAAATAGCTACAATGTAATTATAATTTATATTGTAGCTATATTAGGGTTTATTTTACAGGTAAGTATTTAGCTTTAAATAGGAATAATTTATTTAATAAGAGTTAATTAATTTCGTTAGATTAAAATTATATTTAACTTAGGGGGGTGTTAGTGTTAGGGTTAGACTTAGCTTTAGGGGTTAATACATTTATTAGAATAGCGGTGAGCTCCGGTCGGCAGATTAGGGGTTAATAATTGAAGTTAGGTGTTGGCGATGTTAGGGAGGGCAGATTAGGGGTTAATACTATTTATTATAGGGTTAGTGAGGCAGATTAGGGGTTAATAACTTTATTATAGTAGCGCTCAGGTCCGGTCGGCAGATTAGGGGTTAATAAGTGTAGGCAGGTGGAGGCGACGTTGTGGGGGGCAGATTAGGGGTTAATAAATATAATATAGGGGTCGG